>NW_008751881.1:185597-290786 GCF_000715545.1 Opisthorchis viverrini | reverse complement strand
GTCAGGTGGATATTAAGTTAGTATCTAGGTTTGGTGTGGCAGCAAATCCTGAGGAAAACAAATAATCGTTACAACAGGGGTGATTATATATATATATATATATATATATATATATATATCCGTTTGCATTCAACTGACCCCCGTTAATAGTGTCAATCGAATCTTTGATGCAGACGAAAGATCACAAGTTGTAAGTGTATTCGTATAGAAAGCAAAGCATGAAATATGCTCTTTGTTGACAAGCCAGGAAGTACGTTTGCTGTCAGCTCATTTTCTGTGGAAAATAGGCCAAATTTTCAAAGGAATCAACCCCGGTCTTTCACGTTTTGGCACGTGCAGGTAAAATATGGAGTCTTCTAGGGAGACATAAAACTTTATTGTCTCTGTACCACTAGCTCGGTTCCTTTAGGTAGCGATTTTGATAGCACTGCGTTAGGAGGTTGCTAGTCCAAGTGTACAATTAGATCACGTTACATACAACGCCCACAACCAAGTTTTGTGCGTTGTAAAGCATTGCAGATTCTGTTTTTTTTTCAGATACTTTCTAGATTCTCGTACAGCGGGCTGCTCAAAATTGTGCCGTAGCTGATGGTTCTTGGTCTCTAAGTAGGTCACATGTGAGTACGTCGCTGTAGCGAGGATTACCTTCGACTCTCTTTGTACGTGCACAGAGATATGTCTTGATATGTCATGGATATGTCTAGACAACACCGACCTAAATGACAGTCGATCACAACGACCATTTGATGGTCATTTCGGTGAATTTAGACTGAAATGACGTGGTCACTTTTACAGGATCACTGTCCGAAGCATAAACCGTTTAATCAGTGGATTCTGAGACCACCCATCGTCAACGTATCTCGACGCAGGATAACCTAATTTTGACACCATTTACCTGAATTTTACAGCTCAAGGAAGAAGCGTTCACCCATTCAAATTTAAGCTGCTACTCATCAATAACCTGTGCTGTGGAGCAAATGTATGGCATGATAAACTTCTCATCAGTAACATCTAATTGGAAGGAGTGGTCCAGAACAGACTTCAGAAACGAAGAAAACCGGCTTGTACATCAGGCTTGTGCAACGCGTTGAGATTTACCTTCCTACCGTTCAGAGGAGAAAAAAGCGGGTAGCTTATTCAGCGGAAACCAATCCATTGTGGTTATTTTAACCTTTTTGCCACTATTCTTCGAAAATTTTTCGGTTCCAGGTTGGTGGTACATATAAATTACAGGGACAAAATATCTCCCACTGTAGGTGTGTTTTTCCTGTGGAACCGGTTGCATCATCATCATCAAAGACAGCGACATCAGTGTTGGCACTGATGCTTCACTGCTGTACAACCATAAGTTTTGTCTAGTTATATATATATATATATATATATATGATTGTATTAAAAGCCCTACAGAGAGGAGAAGAGAAAAGGAGTGGTTGAGGGAGGGGACCTGGTGCTGGACTATATCAAGCATAATGAGGTGCCTACACCTCCAACCGCTCAACCAGACAATCTGGAAAGAAACTGACAGCACGAACGCCACTGACATCGATTAGCCGCCACTTCTTGCAGCGTCTCCAGCCAGGCACAGGTGGGGTTACTGAGACCCCATCCTGGAAGGCGTACAATACCAGCAACGCCCAAACTCTTAGTGATCTCTTTCACACTTCTCTGCCAAGTCATGCGTTGTGCACCTCGCAGTTTGCGCCATTCTGAAGGAGGCACGGAGAACAACACTCGTCGCGGTAGACGGTCTTTCAGCATGCGTAGCACATGACCGAGCCATTTTAGTCAGCAGTGCTAGATTTTTTCCTGATTAAAGTACCTGGCAGATAACCAAATGCCCATTCTCTAATCAGTTCGTTACTAACCCTTTGACACCATCCACAACCAGCCACATTTCTGAGGCATCGGTGGTCGAAAACCTGAAGACGTCTCACATCATCTACCCGAAGAGGCCATGTCTCGCACCCATACAACAACACTGCCCTTACTGTAACCTGGTACACACGACCCTTAAGATCCAGTGATATGCCTTTTTGACGCCACAAGTGACGCAAATTAGCAAACGTGATTCGAGCATTTGAGATTCTCCCAGCGACTTCATCAGACACATTTCCGTCACAACTAATACAACTACCGAGGTGTGTAAAGTTTTCCACAATCTCCAGTGATTCTCCTTGAATTGTAAGGGATATGTTCGCAGACAGCACGTTCTGAAGCATGACTTTGCACTTTGAATGTGCAAGGCGCATGCCAAAAGACTGAATGATGGTGTTCAGTTTATTCAACAGAGCTTGTGCTTCGCTTTGACCTTCGAAGATGAGGGCGATGTCATATGCGTACTCCAAATCGACAAGGCTCTCATCAGCAACAATTTGAATACCGGGGTTTTGAAGACCGTCCAGTGTTTGCCTCATTGTTTCATCAATGACGAAGTCGAACAAGAATGGAGAGAGTAGGCATCCTTGTCTGACACCACTTTTTGTGAGAGGCTTTTGGAGAGCTCACCTTACACCCCCACCTGCCCAGAAGTATGTGAATATAGGGAGCGAATTATGTTTGCAAACTTCTGGGGCATACCCTGTTGAGCAAGTGTAGTTAACAGAACTGATCGATCAACAGAATCGAACGCACTCTTGAAGTCAAGGAATACCAGGGGTGATGATGATGGCCGGTTGCAATGTCATCATGGTCAATCCCTCATATCGTTATGTATGTAGGCACTATCCGTCGTTGATACTCTACCATACTCGCCAGCACTTTTATTCGAATTCGTTTCAGCCAGTCCGTCAAATCTGAAATACTTAGCCAGAAGCATCTAAGATCAAGATTCTGTCAAGGGCTAATTCCAACGAAGCTTGGACCAAAGTATAAAAGCAGTACAACTATCCGGGCCGAAGCCTTATTTCACTAGTTCTTTGCGCTTTCGCCTTTGTGACGATCTAATTAGTTTGCAATTTTATTTACAGATGATGATAGTTGATTTGTCCCAAACACTGGATCGCTTTCGTGGGCAACTATACAAAAGGCACACGTGAACAACAGACTTCCACTGATAACGAAATTCTAGGCGCGAAATTAAGCAGCTTTTGTCTTCTCTTCGGCAGAGGTCTTGATTCTCGACGAAAGTCACCTAGTGGTGACGCCGCCGGACGTTTCCAGTAATAGACTTGTAGCGCAACTCTAAGTATTCCCGTTATGAACCAGCGACTGTTCAACCTCCTTCTTGCTCATCTTTCTAGGCCATGCTTTGTGAATAGGGACACAATGTAAGTTCTCTACAGATCGCGTTGTATAATGGTTATCACGTCACTACAGGTGATCATTTTCATACTTGTTCCTCTTTGTTTTCTATTCCACGTGCCAATTCCACTAATCAGTAACAGAGACAACTTTTAGGGCCTGATAAGAATTCAACAAGAGCGAGTCCATCTTCAATGCCTTGTTGTTTACTTTTGCATAGCCAATAAGTTACTGAACGTTTAAAGCAGGTAAAAGGATCTCGCTGTCCCCCCAAAAATGGTTGAGTAACGAGATACCGAAGTGCATCTGTCCGTCATGATTTCCGGTACCCCGCATCACAGGGTTGTTCTCATGTACCGATTCTTTCAAAAGGACCCAGCTCAACAGGTTTGCCACTCCTTGACTCGATCTGTTTACTGCAGTCACAAGATCTGACGACGAGTTCTGTCAAGATGTCAGCAGGTTTGGCCTACGAAAACCGAAATAGTCTTGATGAAAAGCACTACTAGTTAAGATGCTGGAAACTGTCCGATAACTCATGAACGGTTCTTCCTTATTGGGGCTGATCCTCTAAGCGCAATCTCGAGTTTTGGTTAACTTTAAATTATAGTTGAACTCGAATTGGAAGCAATTTATGGAGTGCACTCAGTTACTCACTAATTTAGTTTAAACGAGGGACTCATCTGATTCCCACTTTAATTGCTCGTTCACGATATTCTTTAACTGGATGCGGTGCACAGAAGCATCCGTATGTTTTATTTGATCCAGTATTCTAGATATCGTGCACATACTACTCACAAGGTTGCGGAAAAACTATCAGAAATAAGAGATTTGGCTGAATTGGATTTAGTCTTCTGTTGAAACCAAATTAGTGAGCAACTGAGCGTAATTCCTGAGTGATAATGGAAGAGCAGGAGGCTGGAATAACCAGCCGCATCCAGGCCTTTAGTAACCTTTTAGGATGTTCCTTTGGCTCCACTTTATAAGACTATTTACCAAGTTTCAGATAGGTGGGCAAATCTTCAATTTCAGAAACCTGTTGAAATTCGGCAGCCAGTGTTAATGAATCGAGAATTTGTGACTTTCCTTGTTTTGATGTTCACAGAATGAGCTCAGAATATGTCGATAATCAATTTGCCTATATGGTGAGGATGCAAGACTGACAACTCTTCTCTGGTTCCAATTTAGCCCAATAGGCCACCAACTATCAGTTACTTTTCCGTTATCAGTGTATCTGGGTGGGGTGATTTATGGGATGTCGTAATGCACCGAAAGGTACAAAAACAGGCAAAACGTAATCGAAGTTGCGTCTGCGCAGCAACGGATCATAAATACTGACAGGATTTTGCAATCCATTAGCTTCATTGCGCGATGGAATTCGGCAATACTGACGTAAAAGATATTTTCGCACAACTAGAGGCTTAGATTGTTTTACCTCGGTGCTTCCAGTCAATGCTTTACCGGGAAATCTAAAAATGGAACCTGTTCATTTACTACCGTTCCGTAAAATTGTGCGTTCAACGTGCACTGTCATCTGGAACCATCTTTATTTTTTGATAGAATTGTAACAAGGCCATCACGAAACAAACAAGATTGAGGAGGAAAACTGACCAAACTGTGTGGTGAAAATTTCCCTCGTTCACTCGTCTTGTATTAACGAAAAGAATACACAGTCCGGAATTTTCATTCTGAGTTGATAATTTTGGATTCCCGACATCCATGCGAATATTTCGGGATTAAAGTTTACCATTCCTGCATGCTAGAAATAGTGTACACATGAGAAATGAAGTGGATGGAAGTCCGTGGATTACATTAACCTGGTGGCCTTAAGGGAACCAAAGTACTAGTGTGCGTTTGCATGGATTTTGGCAACCATGCAAACAGGGTTTTTTTGAGATGCCAATTTTGCCCGACAATTTTGAGGTGCTCCGCCTTATCATACTTCAGCAGGCTCTGAAAGCTAAGTGAACAGCTTTTCTATGTTTATAAGCGTTATACTATTCAAAAACCCGTTCAGGGCTGCCAAAACTGAGGCTAAAAGCACCAACAGGTTAGTGGCGGTATGTGAAATGATGTATTCGAATAACAAGAATAATATTCTCAAGAAAGACAAAATGATATTCGTGACGGTTCTCTTTACTTGGAGGCATGCAATTCATGTATAGTATTTGGAAGACCAAAGAGTCGTAGACACTGCCGTTCCTACCTAAAAAAACATGAGGTATGAATGTGAGAATTCTTTTAGCATCATTTCGGTCACAGTTGGTTCTAAGCAGCCAACGAATATCTTCCTGTGTAGACTTGCTAATGTTTAATACAAGCATGGTCATTTAATTAAAACAGATTCCCATCATGAAAACATCAACTAAATGCGCTATAGAGAGGGCACCTCACGTTTCGGCACACACGATGTTCGAGATGTCATGACATATTTCAATGAGGGAAAATTACGCATTAGTAACAGAATACTCTCTGATAGTAGAACGTGAGGTTGATGGAAACTTGAGGACTGCGCCTACTGGACTCACCCTTGCACATGGACTCTTGAAGTCTTTTCAGAAGCCTTATGAGTAATGCTCCCTCAAGCTAAACGTACACCGCATCCCTAATCTCAAAAAAGACTACGTGAATCTTCTCCCTTCCGTTTTTCTCGTCTCCATGACATGTTGTGTTTCGTCGAGAATGCATTAGACAATAGCTTCAGTGCTGATGATAACCCAGTATACTGTTTCCTGGGTTGCCAAACTCTAAGTATGAGATACGCGACGAAATTTCCCTGGCATATAAAAGCGCAGTGCTCATACAAGGACTGTTGAACCTTTTGATTCCCGAGTTGTCTCAGCAAAGAACGTTCTTCTCACAGTCTAATTGTAGAGTAATTTATTAGGACTGGTGGGACCCATGGTGACAATGAAGATGGCCGGTTACGTCTCAGACTGACATTAACACGCTCCTTGTTTCATATGGCATCGTACATACATCGTAGATGCGAAACTTAAGTGAATTCAGCTTTAGTTGCGAAGCAAATCGGTTGCTGGAGTCCGTCTCCTAAGAGTTTACAAGCATTCTTTGTTTTTGAAAGCAAAAGACAGTGTAATCAAGGTTCCCCTTCACTCTTGCATTTTCAAGACCCACCAGATTGGTTACGGTTTTACTAGTTATGCGTTGACTGATTGTGCTTCCTCTATTAGCGATATAGCGTTCGAAAGTCGAGGGTCAAACTGGTCGAACAGATCAATAGCTGCCTGATCAACACCTGATAGACGTATCTGAGTTACTTCCAATTTCATAAAAATATCTCCACCGGTAGCTAGGCACTCTGAGTTCCTATCACACTTCGGTATCGTGAAACAGATGTCGATCAGCCTTGTGAGCGTTCTGGATTACGCGTTTGTCTGCCAGGTGTATGAACGTTGTGGTTTCATTTGTTTTCGCCCCATGCCCCTGGTAGAATTATTTGAGTAGACAATGTTTATTACATCTTTGGACCAGGGACCTAACACCTATGCGCACATAAATTTTACGTCGGCTGCTGAAAGGTCGCAGATAATTGGGAAATAGAGCATTATTGTTTCCTAGGGTGGATAATTTAGTTGCAAAATTTTCATCTAGAGAATATTATCAGCAAGCTATCCATCTTGGTGTAGAGAGGCAGTGCATTGAAGGGCTTAAAGTCAATGTAAATCACTCAGGGATATCTAACGCATTCTAGTTGCCCACATGTATCTCAGCAGCAGCGCGCAAAAGATTGCTTATCCGTCCCTTTGCGAGAGTAGTTTAGTGTATGAAGCGTTCAAAAGAGTGCCACACTAAGTGGTTTAAATAAGATCAGAGTAGGAGAATAAAAACAGCGTGCTGTAAAGGATAATTCTAGAACTCCTGCATCATTGGCTGCATAGGTCCATCAGCGTTACAAAGCGTGTCGTTCCAATATGCTCACTAACAAAGATGACAGTCGAAAACAGCAATGTGTTGCCTAGTAGTAACTTTAACGCTTTTCTGTAACGCAGTAGGCTAACCATGCTAAGATCATTTTCCACTCGGAGCTTGGTTTGGCGAAAACGACCGTGAAAAGTATACAAACCTCCAACATGCCAACTAGGTTCTGTTACTAGGGAAACCAATGAAAGATGAATAGCCTATCTACCATAGGTGGGTTGGTACCTCCAGAAGCCTTCGCAAGATACCCAGTAAAGCTGGCTTCACAAGACGCGGCAAATATTTTTCAGGTTGGTCGAAAAATGAATGTCCTCTGGCATCTTTGGCAAGTACTGAATAATGTTGAGGCGTTTTGAACCTTTCCCTTAAACTGAACAGCCGCTTTGTCTGTTTCGTTCATCATTCGTACTATTACAGACATGGTAAATATTTTATCCAATTCGCGGAAATAATGAGTAACCTGCAAACAAAATGAATGTCGAATAAATCAGACATTTTCGGCGAACGTGATAAAATCATACCAAAGATCATCAGGAATTTATTTCGAGAAAAATACAACCTGAGTTCTTATGATGCATTCCGATTTACTGATTACAATGTTTACACAAACGTCTTGAAGACTCATTCCGGACATATGGCTTGTTATCAGCTACCGTATGTTACTAACAAAGAGACCGTCCTATCATAATATTATAAATTAGGCACAGCTAGCCTGGATGTTTCCAAGGTATCTGCTCGTCGAACAAGACAAACAGGGTAAACGTACGAACCAAAATGTGGTATGATCTTATTCAAGCAATACATAAACCTCGTAGTTCCACATAGGAATTATTGTCATTTTTCTCGAAAAGTAACTGAGACAAAATTTAAAAGTTAGAAGTGACATCTATGAACGCGAGGCCCAGTTGTGTGTAATAGGACATTGTGAGGGTGAGCATGGAGTTTGCGTGAAAGTAAGCTGCCTCTAAATGACATTCCAGATTTTCGCTTACTTGCAAAGTTTCAAAAAAGACAGCAACGTTTACGATTCGTCTACTTTGACGCCTTGTTAAGGAAGCCCGGGGACTGCGCCTACCTGAAACCTACCGGCGAAATCGGTCGTGGGCTGTCGACGAATTTTCAGCAACCTTATGGGAAATGCACTACAAAGAAACAACCCGTCCATTAGTGATACGTTTTGCTGCAGCCGACCCTCTCTGAAGAGGACCACTAACGGCTTACTGGAGTGGTCTTTCCTGCTTACTGTGAATCAACAAACAATGAACACAAAGATCAAAGAAACACCCATAGAAAAAAGACGTGACGCGGATCTACGTAATACACACTACTATGAGATGTTCCAACCTCTAACCTGTCTTCTGTTTCATCGATCGTGAAAGCGCTGAAAGCAGATCGTCTTATTTTACCAGTGAAGTTATACCAGGTTACTCGACTGCTGTACCTGCAAGAAAATACATAACTTTGGACAGGAGGTTGGTGAGCGCATTGTCAGAAAATCAACCAACCTCATGATTAAAATGCAAACGCACAGGTTCCAAACATTGACCGATGCGCCGCAGGATTTCCTGCTCCGCACATTAATTGGATGGACCGCAGATCGCAACGAGTCTGTTAAAACACCTAAGGCGAATCTGGTAGGCTTGGTGGTATAAACCATTGGGGTTACACGGAACAGATGACGTTCCGGAGTGGCTAGTCACCACTGTTAGTTTGTAGTAGACGTAACGAAACCGCGTGCAACAATATTCCCATTGCCAGCAGTAGTGCTTCAATTGTCATGGCTTCCTCTTCAACTGTAGTCTTACTCGAGGAAGGTTTGGCAAAAACTTTGGGGCAAGTACAGTGGTCTCAAAGAAGGCTGACATTCCGGGTTTGTGCGCGATTCCGTGCACTGTTACACCTCCACCCCTCCGACAAGAGACCGACTGATTCAAGTGACTCGTAATGTTGACCACGGTGATTACTAACAAACTCGTTGTCAAATGTTCCCCAATATACAAACAGGAGTAATGCACCCTAACACCTTTGGCTCTCAAAACACCCTGATTTTCGGAAGCCGAAACACGTAAAACAACAGTATCATTATTCTAAGGCAAAGTCACGTGAATCATCAACATGTTTAGCCTGTCCTCATTTCTAGCAGAGCACTGACATAACTGATTAGCATAATATGTGAAATCTGTTTACTCCAAGAGAAGAAGTGGCATTTGTGGGAACCTCGTGGCATTTCATGTGTGTGCTTTTGGATATCCTTACAGGAAACCTAGTTCACGCGCGTGTTTTTGAGCCCTAGGTCTCATGGGATAGGCAACGTGAGAGAGAGCGAGCAAAACCACTCAGTTTGCTGAAATCATTGGTAAAGCGGTGGAACAATAAGAACATTGTCGTTCATGGCCTTTTGAATGTATGGCATTTCACCTGTGGCAAGTGTTAAATCATAGGTGAGCAATGAACATGGGGAACACGTAGTGACAGTCAGCATTAGTGAAGTATGCAAATCAACGTTAAGCGGGCTTGGGCTAATTAATAACAAATGGGACCATTTTGCGTGATCCACACTATGTCACGAAGAGAGGGTAAGTTATTTTGGGCTAGTCATTCACTTTTGAGAGATAGAGGGACGTGCTAATGACCTATCTAGGCTCTCCAGCTGATTCTGTCGATTGTGGAATTCCGAACTTCTCAAAATCTACCTGGATGAACGTGAGTGAAGTGAACTCTTATTATATTGGTTTCATACAATTGGATTCCTCATGAAACGGACAAACATCCTCCCCTCAGATAAGACTTGAATTGTAACCCCTGGAGAGGTATTTTCTCCCTTCGCATTTGTGCTGTCCGTCGAGAAATATTATCGGGTTTCGCATTTTACGGTTCCAAGTTACCTAACTATCAGCAAATGTCGGGTAGTTTAGGCATAAAGGTGGGTGTAAACAGCAATTTCCACCGAAGAAACCTATTCTGTGTAAAGTTTGGCGGGTTCGGTTGAGTGATAGCGTGTTTGTCTAGCGTTGACCGCATCAGATGTAGGTTGCTGTAATGACTCCGGATCGCGAATACAATAGGATGGGTTAAATTGAAGGGGCTCCACACTAGCAAACTCGCAGCATAAGACAAAGGCATCAACAACCTGGCCCTGTCGAGCTTGGTTGGTCTCAGTGAAAGCATCCACTATTACCCAGGTAACTCTTTTTGCCTTCTTTGAAGACAACAGCTCGGAGAAAAGGATAACTGGTGCCGGTGCTTTCTCTGGATACGATGTTGCAGAATATGGGTACTTTGCTTGGTTTTTGGTCTGTTCGCCAGACTATATGTCGAGCACGGCAAGTGCAGCCCAATAACCAATCTCGGTGAACAGACCAACTTGCAAACTTTGCTATGTTAGTCTTCGCTGGAAATTCAAATACTCAACAAAACTTTACGTGTTACAAGCTTTATTTATGCGAATTGGCCCTGCAGTAAACCAGAAAAAGGATATTTGAGTTATTTCGGGAAAGAAACCAATTACTCTTGAAAACGGAAGGTACACCAAGTTGTTTAATTTAGAATGCTCTTTAGGGCTTATATGTTCCACGGATCCCCTGGTACATTCTTTCCTAGAGACGTAGAAAAGGAAGTATGACTACAGATTTACAGTTAGACCCACTGTTTTTCCTAAGCTAGTGGAGCGAATTCAGCACTGTTAGGTTCCTCATGGACTCCATCCTGAAAATGCGTATGCTCAGATGCTGTAACGCACACCAACGAATACAAAATTTAGAATGAAGTTTGTCCTAAGGCGATCAGAAAGGGCTCATGGATGGCAATTCATTCCTAAAACCACTATGAGCAGTTAGGTACTAGCGAACCGTATTCCAGTCGATATTGTGCCGAAGGTCCATATAAACTAGTTAGTCAAACGGCTATCTGTGGAAGCCATGTCACGTTCAAACGACAGCTGCATATGGAAATACTCTCTGATGTCCCTCAAACTATTTGTATGGCATCAGTTATCAAGTCAACTATCTGCATAACAACTGGGTTTGACGTTTTGCGGACCAGCCGCATATTCCGAGGGGCGGGCATCGACTCATATTGTGACATGGGATGAATCCTCGGGCACTCATAACAGCTGAAGGAGGTGTGTAATTCAGACAGATTATCCCCTCACCGTCGTCAAAATAAATAGATGATGGCGAAAACACTATTGTTGAAGTTGCTTGAAACTCTTCGACAGCCCGCAAATGGTTTTGCCCTTAGGTGCGGTCTTATTCAGTGGTATGTTTTAACTGAACCCAAATTCGACGCCATTCGCGAAATCCGCTAATTTTTAAAACACTACTTTGTAAGTGAATACTGTTTTTAACAACAGACTCAGCAAACCTCAGCTGTCTATCAACACCTGCTCAGCAGGTGATCCCACCAATACTCGTAATCATCATCATCATCATCATCATCCATCATCATCATCATCATCATCATCATCATCATCATCACTATCACTGTTATCATCACTTTCATTGTTAAACCGTATCTTTTCTTTGTGGCCTATACCACCGTTCAGTTAAGCAGCCGCGGTTATCATCACTTTCATTGTTAAACCGTATCTTTGAACACTGGCCTATACCACCGTTCAGTTAAGCAGCCGCGACTAAAATAAGGGGGGATTAAAAGGATGAAATATAGAAGCAGGTGTGGGATACTTGGCGAAATTACTTGGAAGAAAACAATCCCGGAGACTTTTAAAACAAACCAGCTCAAGGACATGGGGAAGCCATTGACTGTGGTATAATTTCATATTGGAATATATCTGCAACTATCGGTTAGGGCCAGGAATCGGTGGAAACATCCGTGAACTCCATCAAGTAGTGTAGTCAAGGCTTGTGTAGGCCGCGACCATACGAAGGGGTGACCAGCGCTCTTGCGTTGATAGTTTGGTTAGACTCTGGGTAACAATCATTGTGTCCTTTATTGGATTGGTGCAAATTGTCGCGTGACACCTAATTCCAAACTGTTAGCTGAACTGGCCTGATGAAAGAGCATGAAAGCAGTTGTTTACAAGCTATTATTTTAGGTACTACAATGAGCATAAGCACACTTACTACTCAAAGGCTGCAATGCTACTGACATGAGTTTCAGGACTTTTATTTCCGATTCCTTATCTCCCTATTGTCCTGGTAGCAGCTACTTCCATATCTCTGACGGATCACGATGGTGGATGCAGCCATGCGCTAATAGTTCAATGCATTGTTAATTTGGCGACAGTCAGTGAAGTAACTATTTATGTTTAGTGATACTGCTCTCTAAGTAGTTATCTCCATTTCCGGCTTGTCATGATATTCTAGAATCGGGCGCTATGATAACCCGTATTTTCTGGATGTCCCACTCGTCAAAGTGTAGTGACAGAATCATACTAGGTATTGAAAATGAATATGTGCAATTGGAAAAACACCCTCAATCACCTTCTTTCTAAAGCGAGTCACCAAGGGCAAAGTACTTTGGTTGAGGGTATGATTCCTCCTCAAAATCATGCTTTCTGGATGAGAGGTTCCCATCCTAAATTGATTATTTTGAATTGTTTTGCGAAGCGTACGGTTGGATTAGTGTGCTCCAACATTTTCAGAAGTTCGACCCCGCTGCCCCACAACGGAGGTCAATTTTTTATGTATCATATACTGCGGACGTCTGACATTTTAAGCTGTTTTTAGTCAGCTGTGTGCAGCCAGGATGTCCAGTTTTATCTCTGATACTCATCTCATTGAGGCTCCCCATATCAATTTAGTCCTGTTAGTGAGGATGAACTACGCTGCAAACCTTACTGGGAATAATGAGCAGCATGCATCTTCCAACTGTCTAGGAAGATTCTAACTGGTAATCTCCCGGTTGGGAGGTACAGACTAGTCTTAGATGATTCACAAGAAGAGAAAAACAGCTCTATAGCGCTTCTCGGTTTCTCGTTGCAGATTAGCCTCAGTTACATTACGATATCTCGACTGGAAAATTACAAATCCCTTCACGCTACCAATAAACCTAAGGGTCCGTTATGCCTGCAGGTGCATCAACAGGCTCTACGACATGACATACACTTTGGAAATCCACGAAGTTTGTTTGATCATGCTTCGTCATAAGTCATTGGCTCCAGTTTATGCTGGTTGTCAGTAAGATTACCTTTTACGTTAAATGTAAATCGGTTATTCTAGTAATGCAAGAGTGTAGAAACCCTAAGTTGTTGGACAGTTTAAACCGGTTTTATCCAGTTTTGAACACTGCATTCCACTGTTGTGCGTTAGTGCAAAGCAAACGTTATTCTTCCTAATTTCGGTCCAGGTTCGATAAGAGAGTTGAGACAATTGACCGTCAGGCGAACGCTGGTTTGCCCGTTAATTTTTAGTCAGTAGTTTATTGTAGCTAACGTCCTTTAGATGATGACTATGGTGAGCGAGATCAGTTGTAAAGCACAAACGAGCTGATGCGATGAATGACAAGCAATTGTGGAATGATTTTAGAAGCACGTGAGGAATCTCACCTTGCTAAATTTAATGAGTAGGTTCTTGTGAAAAAATTTGCCAATTAGGCCTTCTGCGGCATCACGTATTTATTGCTAAAATTCTTACTTTTATTATATTTCAGATGGGATTAATGAAGACAGAAAAACAAGGGATATGGCGGATGTCTTGTATGATTGAGTATTCAGCCGGAGATCTTCCGATAATGATAAAATGTTAGAAAATGTAGCTGAATCTTCTTATAGGGACCTACCTTAGAATGTAGCACGGGTGGTTACTTTTAGGGGATCACTATATTAATTGCTGACCAACTTCTGACAATTTGATTTCGATAAGATATTTCACTCGGTCAAACTTAGCAAAACTCTAAAGCGACCGTGGTCCCCTCTCTTAATGGATCAGTGGACCATAAACTATAACGGTCAGGGTTGCAAAGTAGGAATCGAGCCGCTGCTAATACCTAGGTTCAAGAAGCATCTACAACCCAGTTCAGGCTTTATCTGTGAGAATCAAAGCTCTGAAAATCGGCACCCTGACTAATTATCCGTAGGCTAAATACACCTATCCTCGCATCGATAAAGTGGCCAGTGGCCAAGTTTATTTTGAAACGTGGTGTCGGTTTGGTTTGCTAAATTTGTTCGTTACGTTTTTACAACTCAATTCTAGTGAACAAATAAATCGTTTACATATTAAAAGAGGCGGAACATGGCATAAATGGTACTGTGGAACTGGTTTTCTAAGTTATCACTCCAGATATTTTTAAGTAGTTCGAATTATGGAACTTGATGAATGGGTTTTCTCGCATGCTTATTTATTTACGACTGAATTGTGCTTGGCAGATTTCAAACATCAGGATACTCGTTGCTGCTCACTGTACACAATTTTATGTGCTTCTTAACTTATACACATGAAATGATACCTTTTGGTAACATTTTTTCCTGCTCGTGTGACAATGTGATCTCAGATCATTTTGCCATCTTTTATCGCAAGCGTTCCCCCAAGCTCATTTGAAACCCTTACATTTTAATTAGCGGCCGTGATTAATCTAATTTTCTCGCTTGACCTACGCAGTGTATTGTTGTACAGGGATCTAAGGAAAAGTAAAACATCCCGATAGACAGGACAACCGTAAAAATGGACGGAAGTGATACAAAAGTCTGAAATAATACCCCATACAGCGTCGAGAGGAAATCGTGGGGAATTTGAAATCCCAGTTGTTTACACAGAGGATAACGTAATCTTGGACCCGTGATCATTACCATTTTTTAGTATAAATCAACCCCGATCAGGAGGTCTTTTTACTTAGAGGGACAAAGTGAGAATAAAGAAAAGTGAGTGAGACCCCATGAAGCTTTTATCCCGACTACCTCACCTGATTGGACGGTTTATTCATACTTTCCAAAGTAGAACAGCCGATGTTCGTACGTTCAGTGTGGTCAGTGCTATTGGCAGTCTTGGGTAGTTGTTTGGCATGTCTGTTTACTCCTGCATATTGTACTCGTTGATGGAAGTATATATACACGATTTTGTTTACGAACAGGGGAATGAAGAAAACCAGTAAAAACGCAAATTCATGTTTTGTATGAAGTCGTGCCGTTTGGTCGCTCTGTGTCTTGTCCTAGTTGGCATCCCAGTGTTGGTGGTAAGTATATATACATATAAATTTATTTTTGATAATGCACATTTGCTCCTAAAAACCAGACTTTGATAGGAACGGGAAATTGGCTTTGGTAAGCAGTGAAACTGGAAAACCGGTAACATAAACACGGAAGGATAGTCAAAAATGTTTCAAAGAGAACCTTCAATATTAATTAGGTATATGGTGGAATACAAGCGGGGATGGTTAGGCAGTAACACAAAAATGGAATAGAATTTTAGCTATCACAAATGACTAACTAAACCACTTATATGACCAAATAAGTAATACTGGCCTTACCTCCCGTTAGACCTGACTAGCTTTCAACTTTCTGTGCTTAAGTATTGAACGCGATTTTTGTTACCGTATCGCTCATGACTTCATGAATCCCAAAGCTTAAGATAAAGTACTGGTTCCGGAGGTAATTAATCTAAAAGTCTAACTAAATCCAAAAGTAGCCAGAAGGGGATTCTAAATCGGACGGATTATTAGTTCTTGTTCAAAAATTGTGGGAGCGTCTTCATAGGATAAACAGTATAAAACGCGTTAGGACTCACTTCCATTTTGCCTCTTTGGACATGTAGAGTGAAAATGTTTGCACAACCGACGGTGTTGTCTAGAAAAATGATGGTAGCCAAAGCGATCATATCAGTTTTTGGACTATCACGAGTTCTCTGCCAACTTAGTTTAAGCATTTTTACAGGGAAAGGCCATAACTCATGTTGGTAGATAGTTTTACGAGAAAACTCATCTGTACATGACTTTTTGAGCAATTTAGTAACAAGATTTTGGCTATCACTTGCTTGAATAAAACGTATCAGGTTTTTTACATCTTAGTGGAGTTAACTGTTCAGAAGTGTCAAGTGTTGCCCTTTTTTTATTGACTGATCGGCGTTTTGAGTGTGTGACTACTAATGAAAATTTTAAGTGCATTTATTGGCACATTTCTTTGCACTGAGTCTACTTCTCATTTCCTTCAGACTTCACTTAGATTACGCAATTTTGAAGACCCCTGGGGTGCAGAGATCTATCCAGCCGTCCCTGAAGCTTATCGTGACATTGGTAATCGTTTTGTTTTTCATGGGAAAACCGTCCAGGGAAAGCTCGAACCGGCAGACAAGAGGTCACTCTTGGATCCTATAATGTTCTAATTTTCATTTGGTAATATATAATCTGATTATCTGCAAAAGAATGCCAATACATAATTGTTATTAGATGGTGTTTTGTTTTACTCCCAATAATCAACCAACTAAATGTTGCACACTGCGCACAATCAATTTGATAACTATACGAATACTCTAAAGTATCAGTTTGGTTTTTTTCAGGTAAACTCTGGGACATCATAGTACACTTGAATGTTTTTCTCCTCGTTCCACATTAATCTGTCTGAGAAATGTAGTAAAAATCCATTGCGATTCATTATTACAAGCAGTGAAATATTCTGCGCACATCAAAAGGTGAAGTAGTACTGATTAAAAAAAGAACGATTCGACGTTCTTTTTGCTGCTGGAGCAAAATCAAGAAGTCAACAAAAGTGTTGTTTTTTTGCTTGCATGGCGCTAATTTTAATGGCCACAGAGTTGTATCATAATCTCTTATGAGGGCTTTTTTGTATTGTTCTGAGCAAATCCGTACGACAGAGTGGCTGTGCTCACTAAAGCGATCCACTAAATAAGTGACCATTGATTATTAAACGGTAAGACACAATAAAATGATGCTTCTTTAAGTGGATACGGAACGAGCTGAGAAATACGCTTAGATTACCACAAAGTTCTGTGTCTAGAGAAACGTGTCACAAGGTCGCCGGCAAAGAAACACAGTCGGTGACGCTGACTCAAAATCCAAGTAGTTCTTAACGTAGTATCCAATCGACCAGTTTTCGCCTTGAGTGGTCAGGTCGACAGGCGGAAATATGTTATGGTGAATCTAATCTTCGAAGGAGTAAAGTGGAAACTACAGTTTCTCTGTGCGAAATCCGAAAGAACTGTGTTTTCAGTTTAAACGGCGTACTTTGCAGGCTAAAGGATCATAAAGCCAACTACGTTAGATTAGGTTGTGTCCATTTACTTTAATTCGATGAGATGCAAACATTTTATCTGAGAAATTTTTAATCCAGATTTTGGTCTTCCTTACTGAAAATATGCAACCGTATCGCGAAACTCTCAATGAGCGGAGGGCTGAAATTCTTATTGAATATCATCAAACGTGTTCGGCGTGGTGAGATACTGTGCAATTTGGTAATAAGTTTCACAACCGGTGCTCGCCAAACAATTTTTAGAGTTTAACTCCATCCGTCAATCTGAGTCATGGCACATGTTACCTTGGACGTATAACCCAATTGCTGGAAAAAGTCAGAATCCTTTCTGAACGAGCGTCGGTGGCTATTTGAGTATATTGGACTCATTTGGTCAAACTGTCGGAATGAGTTGGCTGCGCCTCCTTTGGGGGATTTTATCCCACGAACGTAAAATATCTGTATAATTGCATGCGACCATTGGGCAGAAGTTTCGTTAGATAAAGTAAGTTGTCAACGAATAAACTAAGCTGGAGCACAAACAGACGCGGACAAGTTGTATCTTCTCCATTTTAAAAGTTACATTTCCTAAAAAATACGACCCACAGAACATGGGCAACATTTCTCGTCGGCACGAGAGGCAATTGCTTACTTCATTGCCAGGTATGAAAAAGACTTTGTGACAGTTTCCACAAAGCGTAGATTGATGGCTTACTTTCAGTGTTAACCAACTGACGTACCCAACTACGCCAGTGAATGGTCAAACGACCAAAGCATCCCGTTTTGGCCTAGAAACAGACTTCCTTTATTCATGTGTACTTCATAACTGGAGTAAACGAAGTAATAGCACGAAAATGGGTCTTTGTACGAATAAGCCAAATGAGCTCACTGATGACCATGTCACGCACCAGAAATCTGATTTGTCCGTAAAAGCATTAAATACTGACAGTGGCGGTGAACAAACAACTCATTTCCTTTATTACTAGGATATCTGTGCAGATGGCAAAGATTCGTTTTTGAGTCAAATCAAATGACTACTGACTTCCCAAAGGCTGTTGGTAACAAACAACTCTCTATCGACGCAAGGTGTATTTCCTAGCATTGTGGAATGTCCCATTAAAATATACCACTCATGGAGTAGGTCAAAACTAAAAAATGTAGTCTGAACAAATTTTTACTTAATTCATCTGTACATCAAAAGCTAGAGAAATAGAGGGTGAATTCAAGCATGAACTGAATGAGTTCACTTTCTGTCACCCTGCAATTTATGTCAAACCAAGATGGGCTTAAATTGTAAAGAATTTTCAGTCCCAAGAATTAAGTTTTTACTCTCCAAAACGGAGTGCAAACTTTGGTACCGTTAGAGAAGTGTGCGTTTGCGAACCAGTTGGGTTTTTATTGAAGATTTTAAATGGAAAGGGTTACACATTGTTTAATAATAGATTATAATATTGTCTAGTTTAGTAAAAGATTTCACCATGATTAAGATAGCGCAAGAATCGGACACGCGTAACTTATGCTTTGGTGGGTATATTTCACTATTTGCGGTCGGTGTAAATGTCTCAGTGTGGATACAACAAGCTTACTGCCGAATAAAACAAGCATGCTAAATAACTGGACTCACCAAATACTAAGGTGCACAAATTTCGCAACTGCTTTTATCTACTGTGAATCCTCACTGAGGTTACACAAATGCGCATTTAAAAGAAAAATAATTAATTGGCTGTAAGAAACGCTGAAGTTTTTAAGTTTGAACCTGCTGGATTTCATCATACTTCTCATTTTGATGGGACCTCACTGATATATGCCGAGTAAGGCGTTTGTTTACGCTTGACGCTACTAGTGAAAAGGTGATACTACTGATGGGGAAGAATGCGAGTAGTATGTTTTGTCTTAACTTCGGTTTGCGTCTCTTGAAAGGGGGGTCTGTTGCGGAATTTGTGGAGTTGCTTTGTGGCATTTGCTTGGACTCGGGCAACAGTTAACGAATATCCAGGAAACTTTAGGAAGACGCGTTCGAGGAGAAGATGAATATTAAGTTTTTTTGAACAAGATGCATATGAGAGTTTTGCTTTCCTGTCCAATAGTCTGTAACTGTTCAGTTATTGTTTATCTAATAAATAACTCCTCAGCAAAGGCCTCCTTCCTTTCATTAGGACAGTCACTCTGTTATTCATCAATGTTTCAGCTATATATGCAGCATTCTCAACCAGTTGATGCGCACGGGAACATAATATTTTGTTGATTGTTCCAGAAGGTGTTGATCACTTGTTTCGGGTGTACCGCAGGTTCATGATCTAGGCGCTTTTCTTACACTGTCCACATTAGATATTAGGAGAATGGACACAGGTCTTTGAACGCCTGCATTCACAGGTAGATGAATTGAGGAGGTGTACTGGAACTCGGAACAGTACATGAAAGCGTGCTTTTACCATGGTGGCTACTGAAAAATGCCGATTCTGACCAAGCCAACTTTCAAATCAAGTTCTTCGGGCTTATTACATTATCTATGAACCGAGTACCAACTGAGAGAAAGAGTTTGCTGTTGAGGTTAACTAACAGTCACTGATCACTTTAGGTAAACACTTGTTAGCTCGAATAACATCGACGAAGAGTTTCTTAGGTTCCAGTTCATTTTCACGATCATGACGGTATTGAAACTTGCGTAGCTTCTGATCCACTGCCATTTTTATTTGCATATCGTACTTGATAATTTGCCAGCAAGTCTCAGTTGGTCATCTACCATACTTAGGATGAAACTCGTACTTGACCTTTAATCCGTTGAAACACAAATGACTGCAGCTGGTCAGACATGGGGACAAAGCGGGTTGTTGGAGTTGTGTGCAACATCACTACCCTTTACTGTATTGCACGCAACTTTGAAATTAAGCATACCAAGAATTAGGAACACCCATCGGTGCAACATACTACTTCCAGATTTTTTGTTAAGGCAAGGCATTGGACGCAAGCACCTGGCTTTTGGTAAAAAAACGCGGCCGTCGCTAATCCAAGCGATCCGTAAGAGGGAATGATAACGACAAATTAACTTACAGAACGTTACCTTCTTGGCAAATGATTTCATTATCTTTCTTTGTCAGAGGAAAGCATACTTGGTCTTATGGACCGAAAAATATCCTCGATAGAAAATACAAATTACTCCATCTTGTGAGTGCGCGGGAAAAAATGTTAGGTTTTCTAGATGCCTTTTGTGGTTCTAGAACAGCCACGGCAAACTACGGTGTGCATAATCCATCCAATAAAAAAGAATCTCGTTCAAAGCGATCCATTCAGCCGACTGGTCAGCTCAAAGCTTGGGAATAAGCTAAGTCAAAATGCACTGGGTGCAAGAGATACAACTAAGAAGTGTGGTGTACTGCTACACTTCGTAATCTCTGTTTCACCGAAGCTTTCCCTTGGTGGCTGCAGTACAGCTTGTTGGGGCACTTTCATATGCTTTTTTTGGACTGATTGACTATTTTTAGTGAATGTTGGATGACTGATTGAAACGACCGAAAAGACGCCATCAATGGAAGCACAGCACAGACGAACGTCGGTCTTATGAATAGTTTTGTGGCATCTGCACGATCTCCGTTTAATTAGTTCTTCTCCCTTTATGGCGTGATCATTTATTTTGGCGCATAATAAAGCCGGAAGCGCTGGGCTTGAGTGACACTCCTAGCAGAGTTCCAAAATGATGGTTATTCTCGAACAGACTGAGACCCAAGTAAGCTTCGAGTGCCAACATGATAGTTTTTCCTGACTTAAATATTCGCCTTATATGGATCAGTGGATCAGTGGTTACATGTTAACCCTACACGGGAGGCGTATCGAGTTCATATTCCGGCTCTAGGAAGATCTGCACCGTCAGCGAGCTCCCCCAAGGACGAACGTTGATTATTAGACCCTTTAGTGTGAACCGAATCAAAACTTAGGTGTAAAAGACTATCAGCGTCAAGACAAAATGAGAACTGTTTAAGTAGAAGTGTAGCAGATGAGGAGGTAGGTTTCTTGAATTGATGGAATGTTCACGTCACCTGTAAAGTTTCATACATTCTGTGGATCGTTCGTCAGGAGGAACTTGAATCGAGGAAGGCACTTAATAGTAGCGATTTCGTTTGTACTAGTGGTGACAGCGAAATGTGGGGCCGCCAGCTAAGGAAATAATTGTACACGTACGACATGCTGTAATAGCCATGCAGCTGAACACGACGAGGTCAGCATAACCACCACTTGGAGTGTTTTCGTAAACCGAATTTCCTAATTCCCGGCTTCAGAAATGTTATAACGCTGGCAATTACCAAACTCGGTACTGAATGATCATTCTATGTATCCGTGAACCCCTCTCAGAAATGGCGCGTAAACCTTGACCCAACTTTTGATTGACCTTCACTCCTGTCCTCTCACTAACAGGTATCGTTGTACTTAATTACTGATTCATTTATCTAAGCAAGAGCAATAGTGAACATGTGGTGAGCCTCACCATTTCGTAATTACGGACGGCATAGGTTCAAAACAAAAATGCTTCGTTACTCATGCACTCGATATGTGGGTTTCATTCTGCCCACTTCAGAGGAGAAATTAATTTAATCAGCTTCCGAACGAAATAAATGAGGGTGGCTGACCAAAGGTAGTACAGGAATGTGCAAACTCTAAATTGGTGGTTCCTTCTTGTCAGTAGACGCCCAGGTATGGAGAATAATTGACTGATCAACGTTTCCATCCATAGACTGACATACGTACACGTTAAGTCCAAATGCAGAAATCAGACGAAATGTGTTTAAAACCAGAATTCTGAAAGTTTCACCTTGGGCTCAGTGGTTAGAGTGCGAAATTACTGACAGAAAGGTCCGTGGTTTGAATTTGAACTCTGCATCTTGACTTTTCCTGTCTAGACTTGAGCAACCTGGCAATATCCCAGCCTTCGTACTATGTTTGGGTAGCACGGCAGCTGAGCAGCGAAAGGGTGTTTTGGCTGAATGAGTATTATTATTTATCTTACCTTCTGGATATTTCAAATACCACCTAAAAACTAGAGATATGGCAATGCTAACGAGAAGCGTTCACAATGACATGCTAGATACTACCCTACGTTATTTTCTACACACTTTATTATCTATTTATTCATGAATTTGGATGTAATCCATATGAGTTTGCCAAACGGCAATCGTGGCACCGACTGAAACAGCAGTTGCATCGTTATGAGGTTCATTGTGAATTAGCATACTAAATCGAAGGTTTCGGGATAATTTCTTTGATGCCCACTGAAAGTTGTCCTGGAATGACTTTACCACTCTGACATGGCTATCCTATTATGGTGTTCTCTCGGCAGTTTCGAACCCTACGGGAAATTGACCGGAACAGTAATTATGAAATGCAAATTTAATAATGTTAAAGCCTCACATAATGCTGATCAAACATGACAAGAGATTAAACGAAGATGATTATACCCCAGAACGTGTGCCAGTTTTTCATTAACTTCTAATTATGGAAATACTACCAGCGTAATGGTGATACTACTGATGGGGGAGGCATGCGAGTAGTATGTTTTCTCGTGAATCCGCTTTGCGTCTCTTGAAAAGTGAGACCTGTTGCGAAATTTGTGGAGTCGCTTTATGGAATTTTCTTAGATTTGAGAAACAGTCAGAAAATCCAGAAAAGTTTGGGAAGACGCGTTCAAAGTAAGGATGGATATTCAGTTTTTGTGAATAAGATGCATATGAGAGTTTTGCTTTCCTGTTCAATAGTCTGTAACTGTTCAGTTGGCATTTTCTGATAAACAACTCCGCAGCAAAGGCCTTCTTCCTTCCAACAGGGTCCACATCCAGCATCTGTTTTAACTATGGTTACTAGACGAGTTCCAGACTAACCTATATCAATACTATGGAAGGCAGTAATCTTTTCGCTATTCAATGCGTCATTTTGACCCTTTAATTAGGCATTGTCTGTCCATTCTTCGGTTGATGGTCCTTTCAGTATGCTCTCAAGCCAAATACTCCCACATATCTTACAGATACTTTTATCTGGCGGAAAAATCTAGTGGTGGCATGGTTTTCAGAAACGTTTGGTAACAATCAGTAGATTTATTGATAGCATGCCTTCGTTTGAAAGTCCTAACTCTTTTTTCGTGCTCTTCTGTAAGGTCTTCTGCATCCGTCGCTCGATTTGTTGGGTTTTCTATCAGGCTCTTAAAGACAAACGATAAATTTTATCTTTATAGTAATTTTACTTTACTGCACTAAAGATGCCCAACTTAAAGTCTACGAATAAATACCAAAAATGGACGCCCATCGATGAAGCTGAACAAATGCAACCAATAAAGGAAACTTTCACAAGGATGCTGAAAATTCTTCGACAGCTCACGACTGACTTTGTCCTTCCAGGGACTCATCAGGTAGGTGCAATTCACGGGTTTCTATCAACCATATGTTCTACTTAAACGCAAATTGAACTGATTTTGACAAATATACTTACTTGCAAATCAATTCGTTTTTCACCAGAGACTCAACTAAATGTGCTGCACAAGGGCCACTTCACGTTTCAGTTGGTAGGATATTCGAGATATCGCAGTATATTTTTATAAAGGAAATTACTCAATTTGGGTTCAAGTAGAATGTGAAGTTGATGGAAACTTGGGGATTGCGCCTACCCGATGAGCCACAAGAAAGGCGAAACCCGGTGTGGACTGTCGTAGAGTTTCTAGCAACCTTGTGAGTAGTTCCATTTATGAAACTACGCTGCGATATCTCAGACATTCTACCAACTGAAGCATGAAGCGGCCCTAGTGCAGCATATTCAGTTGGAGAATATCATAAAAGGCAGATTAAGTTGAGTCTCCTGAAAACCAAGCTGATTTGCAATTGAGTGCATTTATCAGCGCATATCAACGGGGACTGCCACGAAGCATAATTAGAAGGTTGCTGCTTCTACTCTCCTTCGTATATTACAGGAAGAATACTACGGGAAGAATACATACTTGGCGAACGTCTGGCATACCACTGTGTGGCGAATTAAGACAGAAATTTCCTGGTTGAGAACGCAGAAGTATCACCCATCTACATATTGGAAACGTTTTACTACTATAGATTGGTTCCAGAACTTTAGACAAATGCCACCTCGGCATCTCCTAACCTATGCGACTCCATCTTGGGTAGATCCAATTTTAGCCGTTTTGCCGACCGATGAGTTGCTTTATTGTCTCCCAAAAACCGATGGGATCTTGCCTCATTATGGTTTCTTTGACCATAGCACAAAGCTTCACACACAACAACCCCGCTTGAAAGCGGCTTTTCTACCCATTTAACGATGCTTACATTGGGTTGCATGACAACATAAGTTGTAACGCTTGTATTTGGTTAGTATCCTTACCTCAGCTACGCATCTTTCGCACTGAATAGCTACTAAACAACTACAAACTGAGCACAATAAAGCACAAAATGTCAAAGGGTTATTTGTTTCTAGATGGTGCTAAACCAAATCTGTAAAATATGTATCCCTCAGCTGATACAGACTGTACGCCAAGGTGAAGAACCCAGGCAACAAAAACCTTGAGTAAATCAGACGTAATCGTTACACTAAGGAGTTAGATAGCTCTATCCAGGATTTTTTACTAGCATCAAAGTCTACGGCTAAATAAACTCCCGAATAGCTGATAAACTCGCAGTTAGACCATATGCGTAATTGCGAAAAAATTCAGTGACAATACTCGTCTCTTGGAAGTAAAATTCTTTCAGACTCAACTTTAACTTAAAGATCAGAGAGGCTGGTCTATTTGTTCCAGAAAGATATTCCTGGAAACGCAGGATGTTCATCCGAAAAAAAACGAGTCATTTTAATCCTTATTTATAAGATAAAATTAAACCTGCTGCTTTGAGCTGCAAGTTGGTTTCGGGAAATATCTTCTTATTGGAGAAACAAGATGCAAACAGTCCCCTCTGATTACCTGTTCCAAATCCACCCACGTCAATAAAAACATATTTTTTATTGGAAAACAATGTATAATAACTCCAGTATTCCATGATGGTGACCTTTGTTTTGTAGATCTAAACTTTAATGAAAACAACCGCACTATGCAAGGAATAGAAGGAACCGAATTTATGCAATAAAATGTAAAAGAAGTGATTTTGCGTTTCACGGAAAGTCCACATCCGACCTGTGCACACGCCCTGCTTGGAGTGGATTTCGTTCACACAGTTTCGACAAGTTAAATTAAAAAAGGTCAAGGAAACAACAAGTTGAAATAGAGTAAGATTGCAACGTTGCAGTATGCTAGCTACGTAAACATAGATTTGATTTCGTATTATTGTGGGTTCATTCTTTTATATTCCAGGAGAGTTGGAATTAAACTGATGATCCATCAAATACACTCATTTGCATACCAATTTGTTTTCCAAGGGAGTCTCACCTAAATATCCACTGAATCTCTGGTTTGCGATATTATTCAACTAAACTTGCCACGAAAAGGCCTCCTTGCGTTTCATTTGGTATGATTTGGAATTTTCGGTACAGAAAGACCAAACCGGTCGTGGAATGTTGGGGGACATCAGCAGACTTATCATTAATTAATTGGGTGAAGGTTAGCTGAAGATTATTTCAGTAGCATGTTGCAACGGCGTATACGACGTATGTTTACGAATGGCTTTTTAAAAGACACTTTATACATGCTCTCACCAGTTGTGACAGTCATCTTTAAAGATGGAACCCTTAAGAAATACAAGAGGTACCCTTTGGCATGCATACAAGCTAAATAGTTTACGATGGTAATGAATTTTGCAATTAAATGGTATATAAAAGATATGGTCACATGCGGCTGAAAACACTAGCACTGGCGATGTACTGTGATGCAAAATCCGTCAGTCCTCTGCGACTTGTCCGAAACAGACTGGTGCTTCAAAGTAGGAAGCTTGTATGGTAATTGCTGCGGGAACGCACTACACTACTCATGTGCAACGGACTGCGGTAATAGCGAGTTATATATAACCTAGTCTTAAATATTTGCAGTCGTTTCATTTACTGCATGATTTCACAAAAGACCTCTTCTTTGGGGGTCTTTGAATGAAGACTGGTAGATTTTGTATTCATTCAGTTTATGAGGGCACAACTTAGAAAGACCATTTTTGTCTCTGGATTTACACGTATTCCGGATTCACGTGGATGGTGGCAATGAAAAAATCGCAACACCACACAAAAGATTTCCAGAAACAGGAGACATCTGAGTTGGTTCGGAAGACAACACCACTTCTTGGGATAGTATTCTGATATTCTTCAGTGACGTTGGCGATTTGGAACTTTTGAATCTCACACCTGCAAACAACTGAGCTGCAAAGCTGGATATACGGGGCCGTATACATTGAAGGTGAATAATGCCGGTAATGTAAATCATTTCTTTCTGATTTGACATGAGTCTCAGCCTGATAAAATACTGAGTGAGAGAAACGTGGATTGACCTAGAAAACAGCGTTTTACCAAACGTTGTAGGCATTAATGAACCTAAAGATTATTGCTATATTCAAAATGGATATGGCGTTTCTGGAATACCAAGCGACACGTATCAATCGAGATTATGTTCTACGAATAACGGCATACTATGGCAGAGTTTCCAAGAGTTGTCTGTAGGAGCCTCGCGCTTATTTGTAGTTGAGGATCTGCAGGAAGATCCGAATTCGGAATCTCAAAGCTAATAGTTAGAAAGTTAATCGTTCAACCACGAGCAGTCATATGAGTGGCTCGCACACTAACGGTATGCAACGCTTCTCACTCATGATAAAAAATATTCTCAGAATAGTTTCGATCCAACAGAATGAATTAGAAACTGTTCAGAGCGATGACTGGAGTTTCGCACACATGAAAATGCTGAATTTTGCAAAACTGTGTGCGCGTTCCCCAACTTCTACTTTCCTTGCAAATATAAAAGCAAAAGCGTTTATTATGGAGGCTGCGACATTCTTTCTCTGGTTATATATTCTCCGCCGTATTATAAACTATGGCCAGATGAAAGTGTGAAAAATTTGAAGAACGAAAAACAGTTTAAAATCAGAATATCATTTATTCAGGCTTGACCTAGAACGAAACTAGGATGTGTGGTACAGTTGACCACCTCTTAACTTGCCATGCAGCACAGTTAGACCATAGCACACTGGACCAGTTTTCTCAGCCTTCCATTAGATAATATTGTCGACTGTGATATCTGGTGTCAAGATGTCACTTGGTAAGTTCCGAGTTCCATGAGCTACCTTGTTCTGCCTTCATGTGCCAATCGTTTTGCCGTTTACATGCACACCCGGGGTGGAAAATCAACTTTTGTATCCGTTTGCTGAGATCATTTTAGGAGATACTCATTCAAAGATGGAATTCTCTAATCCTGTTTCGGTTATTGTAAAACAGTAGAAGGTGATGTTACGCCTACTCATCTCCGCCATGAACATGAGTAACCGCCAAATAGTTTGGGAATATGGTGTAGTCAACCCAGCTTATATATCGCTTACAGTTTACCGTATCAATTTTATTCATGCTTAGATGTTTGAATACTGAAAACGCGAAAAAATGAGGAAATCTGACCCTTGACATCTAAGTTCCGCCAAAAATTAGCGATGAGATTATTTATGCACTGGCTGTATTTATATAACCCTGATAACATTGTGATTCATGTGTATTCTACATAGGCTACAGTTAACGTCAATGAACTGAGACCATCAGAGGAGTAAAAATGATACACTTGGGTTTTCAAGCCCTTTCTCAACATCCTGGCACGTAGGCAGAAAGCCACTACATGGTTACGGTCCTCTTACAGAAGTAAAAAGGATAATTTTTGGTTTGTACTGCACTTGTTGACTGGACTGTATGTGTAAAACAATTGAATGAGAATCAACAATTATTCAAATAAGTCTTGTGTAGAATAACGCTTATGAAAGTCTGTTCGGAATCTGGTTACTGTTGGCTATTCCGAATTGTTCCAATCTATCCGCTGTATTCTGGGAGTATTTGGAGATTACGAAGCCATGAACTTGGCAACTTCAAGCTTCGATTTACGAGTTGACCCCAGAATAGAAAGTTATGCTCCACAATGATACTGTGTACATAATAACCTGTTATTCACTATGGTTGTAGCCTTTATTTCTTTGGCTTCGGAATGTTATTTCTGGTGAAAAGTTGCAAGATAAGTGATATTTCACAATGACTTGAAAGGGTTGGATAATGCAAGGTTCTATGGACCACGATTTACAAAGTATACAGTCCACAGCAAACAGCAAGGAAACTAAAAAGAATATGCTGAACGTACACAATTGCTTCTTCGTCACGATAACCCTAACGAGCTTTTTGAAAAACTCAAAAAGCAAGCGGACAAGGAGGAAGTATCCAGCCGGTTGCGCACTACTGCTCTTCTAGATGGGTGATTAAGTCGTCTGCAAACCAACTGCCACATAATTTTGGTAGATCGGCAGCCAAGGGATCAACCAACTATGTTGCGTTTCAACATTCACTTCGCTGCCTTCGCTCTGTGGTTTCCGCTCAAATGCGGGTTATTTGTTCCACCTAGTTTTCTCATTGTTCGGCGCCACCCACGTTTGTGTTCCGTAGGATAAACGATGTTTCTGATGTTTCTTGAAATTCCCAGTTCCATTGGAAAACATGTTCAAGATTTGAGTAACTTTTCCACCGTTGACGTTTTCCAATCCTGTGTGTTTTTTCCGCTTGCTTGAAAAGTCATTTTTCACTGAATTGAACTAGCGTTTCTGTACATCCACTTGTTCCAGTCAAAACAGTCTTGCGCATATTGGAATAGAAAGTTTAATGAATCGAATTCTTGAGAAGGGATGTAAGAAGACGAGGTGGAGAGAAAAAAAGCCTGGCGAAAACAGTGGATAACACGTGTTAGACATATGATAGAATGAATTCCTCAGGGATCTTTCAATGAGGGTTCAAACTTGCACTTGGTGGTGATAAGAAAGTTCGATGTATGCAATACAGATGCTTTTCTGACAGTTGTCGTATACTGTCTGTTTGGAGCGCTGACTATATTTGTGACGGTTTTAATGGGTTGTAAGAAATGAAACTGAAAGGGAAAACAGTTAATAATCAGTGGAACAGAATGCGAATTTGGTTATTTAGAAAAATGTTTGATGAAATATCCTTCATTCAATAACAATACTTTTGTTTTGCTGTAACGGAGATGTTAAAAGCGACATTTTTGCACAAGTAAGATGGTAAACTGTAATATTACGTCCTCGGACACTTGGGAGATCTTCGAAAAGAATAGACAAGTTCGATGAAGTTTCTAAGGTTCAACAAATTTTTTCACTGGGTCGAGCATAGCAACATCACTGAATATGTTTTCCGGCTCAGGCTTATCTAGGGAGATGATGCATCACACGGCAAACAGCCTCACTGATTTCACTCGGTAGCACAACACCTGGGAGCTACTGGCATTGAACGTATTAATAATTAGAAGTCTGGCCTTGAACTTGTGCTGAGTTGGATCTGTGCGGTCTGAACATAAAAGTCAAGGGACGGAAATATTTAGCTGCTGAGCTCCCAATCATTTTATTAAGTGCTACATTTGTTTTTTACCTATGAAAATTAAAGACCCAGAAGCGGAATAGCCGTCATCTACTTTGTCTCCAGGAATTTTGTGGACACCAATGCAAGCGTATTCGCTCGCTATGCCAATTCATTTGGATTTCGACCGATCGTTGCTCAGCAGGTATATACCCCTAAGGAGAACGGGGAAATTGCGAGTAAAGCCTTACACGTGTCAGTTATTTTAGCTGTGTGTGTTGAAATTTGGATCTACCATTAATTATTTAAGTCTCAAACAAAATAGTTTTGATTGATGAATGCTTTGATAACATGCAACTGACTATGTCCGTTTATGAATATGCCGTGGAAGGGCATTCCTAAAAAACAGTTATTAATTTTTTTTATACGATCGCCCCGTCGTAAACTGTTGCAAGAACATGAAAAATATATAGTGGATTCAAATTTCTGAATCAATATAATTCTGGATCTATGCATGGGCATTTGAGTAGCTGGCTAAGGCATTTTTAGATTCAATTGAAGAACCAAAAGCTTATCAGTTCTACCCGTTTCGAAATTTATTTGTTGTCGGAGTAAAATAACACAGGTGCATAGCTTCCAAAAACGCTTGGTACCAGTTTTTTGGAGGTAGAAAATCAGGTTGAGTTTGTGAATAAGTTTTCTTCCTCTCTCAAGAGTGAGCGGTTAGAAAGCCACTTTCCGAACGTGCTTTCTAGTTCATTTCAATATTAAATTCTTTCCCTAAAGAATTCCTTTCCAAAAAACCGGTTTGTGCCTTGTTCTTTGAAGTAAGTTTTGTATTAGGACTAACTGCGGGTTTCAAAGAATCTTTTAAACTTCCGTTGTTTAAAGAAATAACGTTTTGCATTTGGGTTCCAGCTAAATTCTAGTTAGGGCATGCTTCCTAACTCCACAATTTTATTCACACCCATCTTCTGACGGATGACTGGAATAATACAAGCGCCTGTCCACACAGGTATTGTTGCTTAAACAATGTACAATGTTCTTATCCTGTCCAAAGTTTAATCAGCTCTGTTGTAGTCTTTCTGTCTGCCAAATAGTTATCTCGTATTCGTATGCCCCCAGCTGCTTCATATCAGTTGGGTTTTATTAACTATTGAAGTATACTATCTCCGAATATATTGCTGTGAAGCTGCTGGAAATATCAATTTCCATTATTAACATTGGTTTTGAAAACAGTCAAGTAGGCGGGGATTAAAAGGGGTACTTAGTGTTGAAACAAGCTCGCTAAGTTCCAGTCGTTGTCCGGTGACAGCACACTTCAAAATATATTGAACGTTTTAGCATTGGCACATTTGAGTTCTCAAGCTTTCAAATTTTCCGTTAGAATGCAAGATTCCCTAGACTAAATCATTCTTTCTGAAAACGTACGGATTGCGAAATTTTTTAAGGTGCTTCTCAGAGAGAATTTTCTTACCGCGAATGAATAAGGAGTACATGTTTCCATCACAAAAGGAGGGAAAATACCGCTTTGACCTTCAAATGGTTTGTTTGACAAGTTTGCCTTTATCACAAAAAGAAAAAATTGTCTTAGGCTTGAGCAATCAGCGAAATTCAAGTAGGGGACGCAACAAATCCGCAAATCTGGAAGTTTTCGAATTGTTCTTTACGAGTTGTTTTACGTATTGTCCTCAGCAGCGAGTAATTCTTCGTTACAATTTTTTCATGTCATCTGGAGCTGACATTCACTTTTGAGCATCTTAAACTGTATAACATAGAATATACTACCAATAAGATGACACACACGTCAATCAAGATTACCTACGAAACCCATTTACGGAGCTTCTCTGTTCGCCTACTGTAGTCGTCTGGCCATATACATTTACCGGGAATTTCTCAAATACAGAGTGGTGTTTAAAGGAGCGCAGTTCTTCAGGTTTGGTAGGTAATAATTCAGGTGACGTTTGTGAGAAAATTATGTTGCTTTACTTTTCACATCTAGTAGTTATTACTGGAAACCAGGCAGAACAAACAAGGCTTTTTAGGGTCGTTAATCTCGTTAGTCGACAACCATTTCACTTAAATACTCAGCTGTTACGAGCAAACTGTTTCAGCTAACTGATTGTTTTGTTTTTGGTACTTTCACGTGTCACGTGTAAGCTGCTTTAAAGGTCGGTTTGACTGATATACAAGGTACGAGCACGGCTGTTGAGGATTTGGTGACGAGCCACCGACAATTCAGCTCTGTTTGAATTGAATCAAGAAGACGCATTATCCATGTCCTTCAGCTTGTACGTTAAACACACCGTGTTCTACAGTACGAGATGTTTCACATAAATACCCTTTCTCTGGGATGACTGTTCAATTGAATGCAAGTCGTATTCATGCTGGTTTGTCCTACTTCTTACACAATCAGGCAGACTGGTTTATGTCTGACTCTTGGCTCTCAGTAACTTTGAAATAGTAAGCAGCTTATTCAGTCGTTTTCTAGGATTCCTTTCAAGTCGGTTTTTATGTTGCGCCCACCTTTAACGGCATACTCTGGTGCCCTGTCACAAAGGGTTCATCTATATTGGGTTCTTACTGGTACACAAAAGCACCATACAGCGTAAGTTACTTTCAACATGGGTCTCAATTAAATAAATATTTCGTGATTTTATTCAATGAAAATTTCATCAGAGTTACGATTTACTGTCTGCGGCGGAAATGTGTTGCGATATCTCGAGTAACTTCCCAGAAGATCTGACCTACTTGGCAATTTTTCACGTCATAATAAAGGCTGTCAGGTTGGACAACAGGTATCATCTCCGTTCGTTGAGTTAATTTGTGCCTCCAAGTCACATTCAAGACCTCAACTTGGTCATGCAACCCAATCCGCTTAGGACAAGCTCAACTGTTTCACGTTTCACTCTTTGGGTGTTTGATGGTCCTGGCTCAATGGTTAGGGGTATCTACGGTACACAAAGAATGTTGGAAACGAGAGATTTATTTGGGCCTCCCATTACCACCAATGTGACTTTAAACTAAGCGTGATTCGTTGTTTTACAAATGAGTGTGATCCCAGTTAAGCCTTCTCTAGACGCTCTCCAAGGCTGAATATTTCTCTCTGGAGGGTATTAACAATTGGGAGAACCATGCCAACATAACACTTTATGACATGTACGGTATTTCAGCTAACAAAAGTTACTGTAAACTCCATTACGTTATGATTTTTAGCGCACACTTGATGCTTGTTCGCAGAAAAGGAAAACATACATCCACTTTTATAGCCCAAGAGTGTCATTACGATTCCAAAGATTTGTGTCCCATTGCCACGAAAGAATAACCCATCGGGGCTGAACAACACATTAAACTGCTATGGTTGTAATTCATCGTTTAGTCACATATTACAGAACAAATGAAATAGACAGTGTTTTTTTGACCATCAACATGCAAGGAAAAACGAAATGCTTGAGGAAAGTTGTTGTGCATGCGAGCATAACAGTTCACTTAATAAAATCTCGCTTAAGACGGCAACGAGGAATAAGACAGTTTGAAATTTCAGAACATTATTGGATCGAAATATGATCTTTTCATATCTTCTATATCCGGATTTTGTGAATTCTCTCTTTCGATCTGCATTCTTCGCCAAGTGCTTGGTTGGCTCCTATGCCTATAGGCTGCTGGGTGTCTTGGATAACCTCCATTTGAGATTTGCGCTGAGTAGACGATCTCCTGAAAGTGCAAGAAACAGTAGCAGTTCTAAAATTTGAATCATGGTTTGTGAATCGAAATAACTAAATCCACTAGTATTGATGCAGAAAATCATTACTTCTTGCATTTCTGGGTGTTTTTTTTCTAGGCAAAACCCAACAAAGTAAACCATGGTTTCCAATTCTTACTTTAATTTTCACTTTGTTACCTATTACTTATTATCAGTGTTTAATTCATAAAAGATTGTTGAACTCATTGGTTCACTGCAGATGGATGGATTTAGGAACTACTTGTTAGTTGAAAAGGACTCATGGCAGTTCATGACAATGCTTCATTCATTCATCAAAATCATTAAACCAATTCAGGTACCTGAGAACCTTTTAGGTTAGATATTAGAGAGACATTTCAGGGCTTCATTAACCCATTTTTAAATCTACTACCTCAAGAATGTCTGAAAAGTTTCGAATTATGTATTCATTGTATAAATGCTGAATAAACCACTTCCGGTGGTGTCTGTAGGCAATGTAAGACAGTTTTTTTCTTTAATACAAGTCACCAACACCGCGCACCATACGAGTACTTGGGATAGTTTAAATTCGCAAACTTCCGAATATGAATCAAACACTACTTTCAAACTCAAGAGGAGTGATCAGCAATGTAATTGTCGTGCGCGCAACCTCCACTTCTATGAAACTGTAGATTTAGACGGGGTGACCTGAGTTTGAACAGCCTACCGACATAACAGCTCTCATAGAAGAAAAATGTGACCATACTTCATTTGCTTACGGCTCAATCGTCTCGAGAAGATTAACAATAGCTTGTGTTCAGGGTCTGTCCAGAAATTGTTGGCTTTGGACTGCTGGAAATTGGCAAGTTTCGTACTGGAGAAGATTCTTTTTGAAAATCGAAAGCATGAGTAGTATTTTTTAACTACTATGCGTGGGGTCAATTCGTTCAACAGAATGATCCCTAAAGTTAAGTAGAGTAAGCGCGAACTTAGGAGGGGTCTACGTTGTATCACACGGAAGTACAGGTCTGGAGATGACCTTGCTGAGAGACCTTATAGTGACTTTCCAGAAGAACATTGATTTTTTTTTATAAAATCATTACAAATGAACTATTTTTGGGTAGTGCGCCAAACCAGACAACGGTAGAGAATCTTGGAAAAAAGATCATGATAAATAGTAAGTTGATCGAAAAATGCGAGTTAGTGATCTTTTCTAGTACTCTGTCATTTCATTGCAAAGCTCGTTCCTATTTCTCCAGTGCCACGGAGGCTCTGAATTGGTTCCTGATTTCATATTAAGTATTCGATAATAGAGCATGTTATATGGTATGAAGAGACATGAATTTTTCGATTAAGGCTTTTTCCTGCCAAAACGCCGAGAAACACTGTGTGATTGTTTCACCCATATCGGGTTTGAGCAAGCGCATCCAACGAAATCTCAAATCCAAACTCGCGACCTTCCCTTCAGCAATAGAAGATTAAAGTGGTTGGCCATGGGCGGCTTGTAGGAATTGAGATTAAATTAAATATGCACATATCACCCTTATTGTGGTCACTGAGGCTTTATCCAGGGTTCGGTCGTCCTACGTGCGACATTTTCAGTGTGCAACCTGTCATAAAACAAGTCTACGATGTTGGTGAGATAGCTGCTACAAGTGAAGTCGACACAACCATTCAATACAAATGATTACAGTAAATGCAAAACAAAACTGGAAATTCCAACAGACCCACTAGATTGTAGGTTGACTCACTGATTTCAGTACGAGCAACATAAATAGGACACCGTATAAGACGAGGTCTTGTCTCTGCATCAGCATTGTGTCTTCCTACCCTTTGTTTGTGGTGTCCGTTAGTAGTGGCAGTAAGCTGGATGTGGTCGACCCTCCACTCTCGATTTATACTTTTTTCACTGGGATGAAATGACGTCATCTTCAAATTAGCAGCCCGAGTCGCATGTTTTGAAACACTCTGAAAGCATAAGCGTGAATCGGATTTGTCAAATTGTTTTAATAGTGTCCGGTGACCGTTGTTTTTGATTGGACGCGGAAATTAACGGCCTAAACTGTGAGTGAATTGTGGGTAATATGTTCACATTGTCAAATTTTTTTGATTCGCTAAAGTATGGAGGCTGAAAAATACCGGTCTTTGGTGTCCTAAATACCACAATTCTCGGGCATCACAATTAATAGTTCTTTCCCCAAAGGTACTTTATGCGGAGAAAACGATGAATGTCGAAAAGCTTCGAAAATATAAAAAACATTGTATATTTGCAGAGTATACGAATCTATTCTCCATAAATTAATTTGCTACGTTAATTTTGCATGTGAGTAGTGAGTGCGGAATTGTTTATTCATACTTTCTTGCTCAACCCAAATTCTAAATTTCTATACTTTAACCCAAATTCAGATATGAGCTTCGATACCAAGCATAGTCTAACTTGGTGTTGATAAGCCATTGCTGCTTGATGGACTTGGATTTATGCTCAATTTGGCCAAAGCGACAAGAATTTATGGCTGTTGCATTAGCAACGTTTTTATATATTCAGAGAAGCGCAGTTCTCATCCCCAAGGATGAATGTGATAAATTTAAATTTCAACTGGAAACTTGGCTTTTTGTTTGTGATTTTCGATATCTAACAAAAAACCTAATGAGCTGAAACAACACTTGTTGGGCTGTCAGAAGATAACAAACAGGACTTTACGTCTTCTCAATATGAATTAACCCATTCGCCATGGATGTATTGCTCAAAATTAAATGTTTAAGACTAGTCTATCTAAAATAAACCTATATTTGCAACGGTGTCATGTGAACTTACCCCTATTTTCGTAAGTTCATGCATCCTACATGAAGCGACTGCAGGCTAAGCGAGCTAAGAGGAGAAGACAGGTGTTGTCGCAAACAAGCATGGTATTAAGCTCATTAATTGAAACTGGTTTGGAAGGTACATTATAGGTTGTTGGTTACTTTATAAAGCATCATTGGATGCTATGAAGAGAATCACTACGATGACAATTGCAAATAAACTCAGAACATCTATAAAAGTTCGCCATGCTTTTAGGTGTAAAGCCAATACTTTCTCCACTTAGACAAGAAAAAAAACCCACAGTGGTGTGTACTACAAATTCACGATGAGATTCTACGTCTGTTGGATAGGTTTGGTGGTGAAGAATCCCAGAGACAGTCAAACTCGAATAAATTGAGGGAGGCTTCAAATGACTACTGGGAAAATTGAACTTTGAGTAACACAAATGTGTACCAAAAATGACAGTCAGTTGTCTTATACATGGTTGAATATCATCTGGGAAGGAAAAAACTCTGAGACTGCAATATATATGAATAATAGAGCACAAACCGGGTCTTGGTATAACCAATGTTGAACAAGGCTGGTTAAAACAGAGCTGATTATTTGAAACAAAAAATTTCTACCATAAGGTTTCAGAAGATCTTGGTAAACAATCGTTAATTTTTTATTTGAGAAAGGCTTCGCTTGCGACAAAAAGCTTCATCAGGCTTCTCTATAGTCTGTCTTCGAGGGGTGACTAAAGAACTGAGTATTTAGGAAGATGCGTAGAGTTGTTTTTGGAAACTCATTACATACGCACGGCTGTGCACGGCTTGAAACAGATATGTATGTATGCAACATGTGAGCATGTACAGTTTGAGTCCACAATTCACTGGGAGGTAGAGAAACAGACTTCAGTAAACGACTCATAGTGAACGTGGAGGTTACTAATGTAGATCTGTGGCTAGTTTCCTTCCGGATTTAGAGCTAAGGGGACTGCACCCACACAGAGAGCTGCCACGGACTGGAATGATGAGCATTACTAATCGTGTTACTAAAAAATTCGACTGAGGTTAAGAACGCACAATGAGTGTCTCACTTATGGGTACACGCTTTTCTTTTGCTGTTGGCATACACTTATGTTGTTGCGAGTGAGGTAACCAAGATGTTGAATCAGAGTTTTAATGGTTGGTTTTTGACTTTACAATTTACGGATCACCGTTGATCTAATGTACACGTGTGTTGTTCTCTCTGGGAAAACAGCCTATTCAACATTCCTCAGTAATGACCCACTTCTGAGTGCCATTCAGCCGTATTCCGCAAACCCAGTTTGTTCGGTATAGTTCAGGATCAATGTATTGATTTTTGACACCCCTGCATTTCCTACTCCCATACAAACGTCTTGTGTCGATTACGTTTGAAAAGGCAAAATCCGAACTTGATCGCAATGGTTTGCTTCACACGACAAAGAAGAACCAGCGAACAATGTGTAAAAGCAACACAATGGGCTTTTCTGCACTTGAGGTATGGATGTTCTTGTTGAAGTCACACTACATTCAACTGAGGTCAAAATATTTGTCTGCCGAACACAAGCATTCCAACACGTGAAGAAGGACCACCTGGTTGAATCACTCAACTAATATGTTGTGCCTACATAAATTGGGCTGAAAGGGGAAACTTAGCCACCGATATTATACACAACGGTTATGGCCTACTAGAAGTGTATCCAACCTCCCTTTCAGGGGCATTAGTGCTTCCTGAAGAACTGAATACCACGTGATCTACGCAGACGTCAGCTGATGAGTCCGACTTTACTATTTAGAAGGTGACCAAGGAGGCCCTTAACGAAATAATTGCTAGGGTTCTAATTACTGGATAAGTTCATGCCTCAGACGCTTAAATTTTTCAACTAAGAGTGAATAATTCCGAAATGAGATTGAAAAGCCTCTTTGGTAGTTGTCTTACCGTAGTCCGTAATCCCGTGCGTTCCGTTGATCTCGTTATCAGCTTTACGGTAACATGAAGATCCTTTTGAATGCATTAGGGATTCACAGTGTTTTCTACTTTTGAAAAAAATGTGCGCGGAGCTAAACAAGCAACAGATAGTCCAGTATTTGGATAATAGTAACGTTAATATTCAGCTTAACCTGGCTAGTCTATTAGGAAGTTCTGTTTGAAAAAATGGAACAGATAAAAAGAGTATCCAAATTTTAGTCTATCATATACACAGAGGTCAGGATTATCTGGTCCCTCAGAAAAAAAAGAAAGTATTCTAAGCTCTCTCCGTCTTCTGAAGAAGTGTTTTCGAAGTGATAGTGTTTCAAAACGAATGAGGGATGCCCAATTCAGAGTTTTTAGTTTCACAGCAGGTGACGTTCGTTCGAAGGAAGTGTACCGTAGGAGAACTCGGAAGATCGCTATTAAATAGGTACGCACCAAATTAATTTGAGAGAACAGAGTTGGAATGCTGCGGGAGTTAGACGAAGGACACAGGACCATTCGAGGCGTTTATCCTGCTTCATGACACAACAGTAGATCAGTTTGTAATACCCAATAGATGCGCGATTTTCATTGGAAGTAGTTTCACAAAACCCCATTCTCTTCGATCTTTTGTTGATCTTTCATGGCATTTTTCAAAGATTTCATACCATACGGGCCATCTATTATTTGCCGACAAAATTGCGCACAAATTTTTGAGGAAAATGCACCACCGAACGGAGCGATCAGGAGGAAAGTTGCTGCCTAACAAAAGTCTGAATCGGAGAATGTCACTGTTCCAACTCGAGTGATTTATGCATTACCCTTTGCCAGGCATAACCAGCTATCCACACTAATGCAACATAAAAAAACGCTCATGCACGAACTGAACTATTGTTGAAAGGAAAAAGGCCTTCGCTGGTGAGCTATTCATTAGGAAGTACCAAATGAACATTTACAGACTATTGGACAGGGAAGCAAGACTCTCATATGCATCTTGTTTACAAAAACAGAATACGCGTCTTTCCAAACTTTCCTGGACACTCGTTGACTATCACTCAACTGCGAACAAATGCCAAAAAGCAGCTCCACAAATTCCGTAATAAATCTCACTTTTCAATAGACGCGAAGCGGATTTACGAGAAAGTATACTGCTCGCATGTCTCATCGGTAGTATTCACTGTAACAGTATAACGTATGCAAGCACTTCATAGTATACAATTAACACAAGAGTCTCAGGGGCGTACCAGTTTTTGTTTTCGTTGTTTTTCCAAGGAACGTTATAAAATGGGGTTGGAATTAGAACTGGAACTTTTGGTAGCATACATGGATGGTTTAATTCGTCGAAATCACCTAATTAATGAAGCATTGTGTTCCATGAAGGTCACTATTGACTTTATAATGTAACAAATACTCATCGATAATTTTGTTGTCAACTGCGTGAATCATATGTAGAATGAATCAGTAAAGACCACAAGATCATACTCTCAGTAGCATATTCCCAACAAGAAGAGCTAAAAGGATTTTGCCTAAGGAAATGAAAGGTCTGGCGTCATTGAGTAAAACTCAGAGGAGGCATTAAAACGTCATGCAAGAAGACCGCTACCGGCTTAAACTGGTCTAACGGGATTTATAAACATGATTTATGAGTAGGCATAAGAACAGGAACAGGTGAAAATCACCGCCCAACTTGAACAGTAAATCTGCATTTGTGAACTCATCCACCTATATCTTTGTTAAAACCATGTACTTAAAGAACTAGTTGGGTCATTAATTGGAGAGAATTTTTCGGAGGTTCTAATGCCAAAAGTTTGGTGGCATTGTTTGCACTGCATATTTTTCTAGGACACACTAATCCGTTAAGAATTGTAAGAGCTTAAATTGACCATCTGGTTCCGAAAAGTGTTTGTGTGCATTTAATTAATCAGTTACTTGTATCTGACAACGATTTTACGGGTACAGTTGCACATTTTGGCCAAACCAATCCACAAAAGAAGTCAAAGTCAACAGCACGAGCAAATGCATCATTAATTATTCCTATATTACGATATGACGTGCGCAAGAGTTTAGTCCCGCATAGAGACAACGGTAGTGCAAAACCTGCCTGGTTATACAACGTGAAATTGTCGATTCTAATAAGCAGGAACAGCAAACGTTTGTGATAAGAGCGTTATGATAGACTATGACATTCAGCTTCGTACATGCTTGTCATGTTTGCTGGAAACTCAAGTTTCTGGCAAGTTTCTGGCAAACTTGTGAGTAGTGTGTTCCAAGAAGATTATTTAACAAAGGAAACTACTCACAGGGTTGCTGAAAACTCTTCGAAATATACTGGGACCTCTCAAATATTGGGCCAACTGTAAGATGAAGCGGCCTGTGTGCAGCAAATTCATTTGTGGAATATCACAAACGAGAGATTCAGTTGAGTCTCTCGTGAGAACCAAATTGATTTGCCAATGAGTGTATTTCTCAAATTATTCAAGAAACTTTTCACCAACTGTCGGCAGCTGAACATTTGTGTTCAAATTTTTGAATCACATTTAGCCATACTCTGGTTATCCTTGGAAAAATCTAATTCCCCTCGATTCTATTATCTTCCGTCAAAGTTTTGCGGAAAACGTTTGCGGCCATACGGTTAAAGCTTTCACCACTAAGGGAGCATGCTTCAATAAAGGACCAAATGTAAGCCACTTTTTAGAACGCATGCCTTTTGATTTTTCAGCTGTAAAGTTGCGCTTATATTTTTCAGAACCACACTCTAACAGAAGCTTATTTCTCAGAGAGTTTCTTGTTCGATTAAAACCTTCATTGTTGCCTCCTCTTTTTTGTGCTGCACGAGAAACGAGGTTTTCGGATGTGTATGTCGGTAGACGGAGAAACAGCTCAGTTTCGTGAAAGGAAAAGCTCAACATTTCAGGCGAATATATCGCCTGGCAGATTTTTTGTTTGAAAGACATGAAAATATGTGGTAGAACGAAGCCGAAGGAAGCTTTTGGAAAGTTTGTTGTTGTTGTTGTTGTTGTTGTCCTAAGTGGTAAAGTATAAGCTTCGACGGCTGTAAAACGAAGGGCAACCGAGACTAATCTGAAGCCGTCCTGGTCAGTGACCAGAACAGTGGTCACCCAACGGTCTTTTGACCGACTACACTGCAAACGTTTGTTATACATGTTCATTCTCCTAATGCATTCTCCTAGTCTGCCGAAATTTTTGAAGCAGTGGACCCAGATGCAGGACTGTTGGTAATGAAATATGGGAATAACGAAAATTTTGGCTGACTTGTTTGATGAGCGGGGGAAATCGCAATTGTAGCGGGAGAATTAAAGGTTGGCCAACTTTTGTGGATCACCTGGAGACGTGCGTTGAGCGTATTTCTTTTACCATATTCATAGTCTTTGATAAGAGATTTCTTAAGCCCACAACGGTCTTTATAATCATTTTCAGCAGTCAAAACAGAAATCTTACAGGGTGTTTCTGTTACAATTTGCTACGATATGGTAATAAGGTCAGTAAAACACATTCGACACGCAGTGGTGACTGCTGGCTGTGATTGTGCTCGGTTTCTTGGTTCTGCATTAACTGGACATTAGGATATGCTACATTTTACTTGAAATTGCTGACCGAATTTCGATGAAAAAAAACTTAGGACCAGTTTCATTTTTAAGTGAGAGTGGATTAACTATCCATGAAAGCACGTGTATCCAGGGTATGATGGATAAGTATGGGGGATATCACTACAGGATTGTGGACAGCAAAACGGCCCGGGTGCAGTCGTCTTTTATTTAGTTAGCACATCCTAGAAGAACCTCGACTGTTTTTACAAAGACAACCATTCAGTACAGCCTTGGACAGCACCAAAACTTACGAGCCAGATTCCATTGGGGAACAAAAATCAATTCATCATTCCCGACACCACTCACCCTTCGTTACAAGAGCGATGCATGAAATAACTGCGTCATACAGTACTTTAAGCACTGGAAGTTATTGGAGTTGGCGGACTTAAACAACTGCCGTCATGTTGTACTGTAACTACGGATCTCCAGGGATTTAAACAGCGAACATAACAACAAAACAATTTTCGTTGAAACCACCAAACCGGCTATTGACAACGACAGTCAGATTTGATACGGTGCATCGCAAAGCAACCGGCTGAAAAAATGCGCATGTTTTGCCAATGGTGGGCAATTGCGTCAGTGCGTGGAAACCGCCAGCTGTAGACCGTAAGGTGACCTGTTGCAGTTAGACTTAATTTGATATTCAAAACTGGTTTTTAAGTACCGGCCAAAATACAATCATTTCGTCCGTACGCTGCAGGTTGTCTATGCAAAGCAAGTATCAACACGCACTGACCGTATTTGTTGTGGGCGGATACTAAGGTTTTTGGGTTACCGTAAACAAGGTCACCGGAATTGTTATCACCGATCGTGTGAACATTTTGAAATGTGTGTGTGTATGGCCTGCCATACAACTCTTACTTCATCCTTGTTTTGAAACTTCGAATATTCTATTCATTCAGGAGGGAAATTCGTCTAGGCAAGATACCTTTCACCACTTTTCCCAAAGGCTCTATATCTTTTGAGGGAACAAAACCAGCCAAAGGTACGAAACCGTGAAATTTGCGGCCCTTTTCAGCAGGCAGACAGTTATTTCCTAATTAAACAGCATCCAGGTAGAGACGAGGCCACAGCGTTTTTTACTGACCATACAATTGTTGGTCGTCACACAGTAAGTTTGATTCAACAAGAGAGCACATTCAGCAATTAAGTAGTCAGTTATATGGTGACTTACAACGAGGACCGATTCAAGTAAGTTCTGATTAAAGTGAATTTAGAGAAATTAGCTCGGCTCTAAGTGATTAGTTGAATTAACCCAATGATTAAAATATTTCGTAGCTTTGTTAATAAAAACACAACGATTCGAATGAATCAGAATTAGGTAATTGCAAAGTCTGATAACCCATGTACTCAAAAGTATGCAACCCGATGCCAAGTTGCCCCCCCATCTCTATGTATTCTTCCCATGCCCTAAGACTGGTCATGTTTGCGATATGTGGTCCTGACGATACGGGCTGTTAAAGTGCGCCAATGTACTTCGACTGTCTATAATTTACACAAATATTTGTGACTTTAACCTGTAGCGTATATTAATGATGGCTTGATAGTGTGTCGTATTATAGCGTATAGTGTGAAAAGAATGTTTTTTTTTTGCGGAGAAATACGGAGAGGGGTTGGTTGTTTTGACCGAAAATTAAAACAGCTCGAAATTTTCACCAACTTACCCTCCAGTCTGGCTGTCTTGTTCTGAAAGGATTAAGGCACCTCCAGATAATGAGTGGTTCCAAGACGAACATCGTTACAACGGGTGGTTTCAATCATAAATTTTTCTCATTTAACTTCAAACTAAAAAGAAATTTTCAACCATAACTGAACTTGCTTTACCACGGTCGTGTAGCTATTCCAAAACAGTATAGTTCTTTTGCACTCTATTGTACTCAAGTTTGATGAATATGCTTAGTTCGCACGATCGACGGCAGGACCAATGTCAGCAATGCAGGATTCATGTTGTGTCACTTTTTAAAACAATGGTTAAAGAAAATAATAGTTAATAATGGAAATTATTCAAAACAGATCATTTATGTGTTCCCGTGCAGACCGTCCATGGTGGGAGTAAAATGCCGCAGAGTTCGTCGTGAAACACAGTGTGACAGATCGGATGAGCTCCAAATAACGAAAGTAATATTAATTCTAATAATAATTGGCAATTTAAACAAATCCTGTTCGGTAAAAATCAACTGGTCGCAACACATGGTCCCGTGCGAACAATAACTGGTCTGTCCAAAAATCTGAGATAACTGTTTTAACTCATCAGTATTCCGCCCACATAAATGATATTACTACATCTTGGGATGAAATGTTGGACAGGTTTCATACAACCTATTGTTATATCGCCATCCTGGAGGATTCACATCATCCCCAAATTGCTGAATTTTGTTTACCCTTCTGATATGAGTTCAACTAGTCTTTTTCGTATAGATTTTTTCTACAGAGATAGTTGGAGTATGAACCTAAACAATTCAGTTACAGACACTGGTACTCTCAAGTTGGCCTTGATCCTTGAACATCCGCTGTCAGTGCTCTCCATTTTGTTGACCGTTTAGTTTTTTAAACTCACTGTGGAGCGCTAAGAAAGACACTCTGACTTGATAAGAAGTTGAAGTTATGAAAACCTGAAAACCTTTCCTAGAATATTTATTTCACTTGTTTTCGATTCTTCAAGAATATACTTCTCAATTTTATTGCCAGTAAAGTTGAAGGTCAGAAAGTGCCTGAACAAACTTATTCTTGATTTGGCAACGAGCCTTTCAGTTACGCGCTTCGATATAACGATAGACGTTCAATTGAAAAAAAGCGTACAGTCAGAAATGCCGATATCGAGTTGTCGACTGCTTAAGAGCGTTTCACCTAGGCACATTCGTAAACTAGTATCTTTTGCATCCACCTTCTCCAGGCAAAACCTCTGAAACTGAAAAGTGCACTCCTAGACGACCAACATATATATGGACCAAGCTAAACTACCACGTGTGGGTGTTCTCTTGATGGATACGCAATCCGCTATCCTAGCATTCGGGAAATTCTGGTACTTTACATATCGTATCATTTTGGCAATCATTCTGGACAGTAAAGCCAGTCTGACGCCACCAAAGCCCAGTCATTTACGGCCTTAAACTTGATAGGTAAACGTCCGTCAAGATGGTATTTGCTGACAAAATGTACCAAAGGCAAAGCATTTTAGTGGAGCATCTGACCAGAAGCCAGAGGTATAAAGATGTCAGGTTGACCTGTTCTACGCAAAAAGTACGCACACTGCTTTGAAACTTTGTTTTAGGGGTCCAGAGGGGTGCTGACCACAAGTCTTCCCAAAGTGACATAAGAGTCAGGCGAATGTGCCCCTGAATGTGAATGTTCGTGTAAAACACTAACGGCAATCAGATATAAAAGCGAAATGCTCATTTTTACACGGATTTCAAAACTGAAAATCCGCAGGTTTACTCCTGAGATTTGATGGGAATTATTGGGTGTTTGTTCAAAAAACGGCTGTCTGAAAGAACAACAGAGGTGAACGAAACTCGGTTCCCATGACGCTATTCTATTGGGGTAAACTGTCGACGGCTTTACTAAATGGTCTTTGCGGCAAAGCATCTACTTCCACAATGTAACACTGATTGTGAAACCCATCAGATTTTAGGGGCTATTGTTATTATTTCGTTTTAGAAATAGATGTGACACATCAACACACTGGCGGGAATCTAACTACCTCTAAATTCCTAATGCATACGAAGTTGACTTTAGTGTATTTTTCTGTCGCCTCCTTGGTCATAGCAAGTTAATTTAGCTTCGACTGGGTTCGGCAATATCAAGAACTAAAAGTTGAAAGAGCGTTATAAATACCATTCGGAGATTTGAGCAAATCAGATGTAATCAAATAAGAAGTTGGAGGATTCCCATAGCCATCGTGTCTCATCAGAGTTAAACTTCTTATTGAATGCTGTGAAACAAGTGATTAATTTCAGGCTTGTTGTTGCCTCTGGAAATGGGAGTATGTGCTCTTGGAATGGCATATGAGGAACGCACTATTAATGGTACAGAGGGACGTATCCTTTTCACCGTTAGGCACCGATCAGTAACCGCGAATTGCTGACTGCAGCCCTATCAGCTTGACGTTCAATGTCCACGACTGTCTAGATAATCAATTCGTGCATATTATTCAACGTATGCCACGCAAGAAAAACTCTAAACTTTATCCTCTAATAGACTGTTCAGAAAATCAATAAACCCTTGGATAAAAGCCTCTGGAAAGTAGTCCGCAAAAAAGGAAGTAAACAATCTAGTCGGATTTGTTAGCTCACGCTCGTCTACTAACAATGGGATTACACACCGGATTTCCGATTTGTTTCAGTTTATTTTGGTGCAGTATAATGTGCCTGGGGTTTGGTTGCCGTGATTTCGAACATTTAGAATCTATCTCGATAGTCTAAGGCCAAATGAGCATAACTTAAAGAAATTAACGCTCAGATTGTCCACTGCTGACGGAGATGAAATTTCACGGTCAGCTTCCCAAACCAAGTCCGAAGTTTTAAAAGAAAATTTAGCAAAACGCTGTTTTTCTGTTGTGATAAAAGCCATATATTAATGGCCATAATCCAGTCGATTCAATGAGACTATTGCTACCAGGATTTGGCTCAATTAAAAAGTAGCCGTGGTCGTTTTGAAAATGGATGGAGAATGCCGAGGAGTCCCCACAGCACTTCGGTTTGTTCATTTGATACCCAAATTTGGTACCGATTTGGAACTCAAGTGATTTTAGCTACTTCATGTACATCTGTGTCGAACAATGAAATATAGAAAATGGTAGCATTCCTGATGGAATGATCTGCCTGATGAGCACTGCTCAATCTCAGTCCTACTTTCATAACTACAGTATGTGCAATACCTTTGTCCTGCCTGATGAGCACTGCTCATCATAACTACAGTATGTGCAATACCTTTGCGTCTAGGACTGTATAATCCGATATCTTAAGCCATACAGGTAATTTTGTATGCACATCATGCTCCCAATCCATGTGACTAATTTTTTTCTCATGTTGATCAGTTTACTTCGCTTTTCGTGAACGAAATACTTTCAAATATGCGAGAATCAGAGACAATTTAAAGAATATAGCACACCGGCTCAGCCGCACTTGTCTAAACCTATCCAAAGTTATGGTCCGCAAAATACACCTCAACTAAACCATATTTTTGAGAAATTGACTGGTTTTACTTAGATGTCTATATCAGGGTTGATATGTAGTTACAACAGTGCGATGAAAACTGCAGTGAAAATTCAAGATGATATTTGCTCACCTTAATCTGTTGCAACAATTTTATTTTAGAGTCAAATTCTGGACCCGTTATTTTATGGGAAAAAGGTTCCAAAAGTTCCAAAGGTCTTCCTCAGGCGTTTACAGGCAGCTGTAAGCACTAAGTTGTTAAGTTCTGACCCCCAATGAATTGTCGTCGAAAATGCCATGGTAGAGTGGACAGCTATGTGGTGGGGAACTTTGAAGACGCAATATCCAGCCCTTTGCCGACGACGTTTGAAGTGATGGAATGCAGCGTCTTCAACCCTTTCATACTTATTGAAATAGGTGAGGTCATTTACGCTATTCCTCTAACGTAAAGCTTTAAAAATTATTCTTGATTTTGGCGAGATAACAGCGCATGTGTTCTCATTTGTTTACCACTGGATTACCGTATTTTTCAGTGTCATCATTGCCAAAGGCCCTCTGTTAACACTAATATCTGTCGACTGTCGGCCACCATCTGTGTGAATAATTGGAAACTTTCTATTCTGGGTACCCTGAGTATAATAAGCAACCACTCCTGAGTAGGTTTTGCTGAAATCTTCGATTCCGTCAGCAGAGACGCACGGTTCTACAAGACCTTGTGTGTCCAGACACGTTTGTCGGCCTCACTGAACTGGTATAATAGCCCGGATACGGGTATGTGTAAATACCTGGAACGATTTACTAATCAATACCGGAGTAAAGTACGATTTGTTCGCCCTCTGGCCATTCTCACTGTGTAGTTAAAAAGCCCAGTGCCACCATTAGAGTGGCATACCAATCCGATACCATTTGAATGCCTATTTGTTTAGTTCTCCACATAATTGCAATTCTAAGAATTAAAATGTCATTAACTACAGAGTTATTGGAGTATCACCACTTTACACACTGCTAAATTGATAGGCGGCTCTAGGTAACAATTTTTATGATGTTACACTGAAAGACGTGCGGTATGACTCGCTACCTTGATGAGGACATGTAAGTGGTCACCGCGCTCATATTTTGCCATTATGTTTAAGCAGGTTGGCGGCTGCGATAGGCCTCGGCGCACTTTCCCGCTTACCGATTTTATTCACTCGGATGTAAAACAATGCCAAGGTTGTGCACGTTGTACCACCTTCGGCTCAGCATAAACACTCGGTCTCCTTACCATGCGTAAGCATCTTGACCACTGCTGACATGTCAGTTTCAGTTTCGTGTGTTTTCGTGGTATATCTACCTATTATGACCTATCACTACCTTCACTAGTTTGAGAAAGCATTCCACATTTGTCAGATATATATCTCGGTCTGTTTCCGCCAAACAAAGTGAACAGCTCCATATTGTCTTCTCGAAACGATTGTGTTCAGCTACTAGCCCGAGGTCTTGGAGGTCCAAAGAGTTTCGTGTGATGTCTAGTGCTGATGATCCTCAATATGGCTGAAACAGCTTCACCATTTTTTAGCACTGACTTTTGTGTTGAAAGATTAGAATTCGATTAAAAGCGCCGCAATATCCTGTTGCCTCTGGGGCTTCATCTGTTTAGGTTAGTGTGAAATCCTACATCTTATAGACATAGAATAATGTTAGGCTATGAAGCGTCAGCGTGATATTTACTAAGAGGAACGTCTTAGATGATACGACACACCGACTACTCGTTTTCTAATAACTGATACTAAAATGCATTTAACTGCACGTGTTTTCTCATTGTGTTTACCACATATTTTTGAGAAAGGTCACACGCAGATAACAGCGTGCATCTTACACAAGATGAAAGCAACTGTAGATTTGAGCCCAGTTTCATCAAAGCGGATTGCGGCTATTTTAATAGATTTGATTACTAATCACCTTATGTAGTGAGAAAAACAGACGCTAGTTTCAACTGTACTGCTCACAAATTCCTTCTGTAGCCGATTTGCCCAGGATAACTCCCCGGCTTTGGTTAGTTTTCTACGTTTCTACTCCTGACTTGTTGAACAGAAGGCACGTTCCCGAAAGTATATGCTTGGCAAAATATCAATTCACACAAGGAAAGGAGCAGTGATAACTGACTAGCAAACTAGTGATTAAGAGGAAAGAAAACAAAGAGCCGACTTGATGTTGTAAACATCGACTTGCATGAAAACTAATTGAAATAAGCGGCAACATTCTGGTTTATGAATAACTTAGCCAACTATGCATCCATGTTTGTGTTGAATTCACAGTATATTCTAGATGGCCTGAAAAGTGATGTAACACGCGCTGGAAATATCCGCCTTTCTGAATGCAGCAGTCGTCTTGTTAAAGCAAATAGGAACAAAAGTGAGGACTCATCAAGTTCAAGGTTTCCATCGAATGCATTCAAAAACCGAATGGTTTCCTTCAGGTTTTGAACGCAGAGGCTACATTATCTTTGACGATCACTCAAATCCCGGGTGTAATAACAGTGATTTGAGTCGCATTAGAGACCATGTGACTTCCCAACCAATCGGCTTTTTTAGTGTCTCATCCACCCACACACGAATGGCGCACGCATCTATAAATGTTACAATTTGTTTGAAGGCGAAATTTTTCCGCGTCCCAATCGTCGCACTTTCACTGACCGGCGATGATTGGCTATTTTCTTCTTCACGTGATTTTCGTATGTTGCCATGTGATGACTCCTTCATCTGCATTCACAGTCGGGGTAAGTACATGTTGGAGTTTTCCGTTCATAATTTTGTGTTATGTTCAGTTAATCCAGACCCAATTTGCGTAAGTCAGTATAGATGTGTAAACTCTCGATAATATTGTGAATGGGCACACAGTGAGTTGGACGAAAAATTGAGAGCCACTCACAAGAGTTCCGATAAATGTTTAAAAGTTCACGAAAAGAAGACGTCTCGTGTCTCGCTGCTTCAAATGTTGCCTTAATATATTGCTATTGACTGCACAGAATGAACATTACTTTTGACAAGACCGTGTAAGGTCCTCGGAAATGTATCACCCCAATCTAGTGGGCTATTCTTCAAAAAATATAAAAACTCACTTATACGACGCCGTTTAAAATGAAATTTGAGGAAGATGTTTTTAAACGACTTGTACTCATGTTGATGCGCCCGATTTATAGATTCTCAGTAAACTGTTTGCAGTAGACTGTTTTACTAACGATTTATGCAGAGCCGCATGTGTTAGTGCATATGAACCCATGTATTCGACATAAGCAGGGAGAAATTAGGCTTGTCGACTTGCAAAACCTATCTCCAAATAAACTGCTTAGAGACAGTAACATGAATGGATGCTTCCATCCACGGCAAAGTACGCACACTGTTACGTTTTATTCGATTCTACACACCAATCTAGAATTCTGGTGCTCTGAGTTTGGGGATGAAATGTGTTTGAGTAATCCAATCCTCTGGGAAACTTTCAAATCTGCTACATTCTACTTCTACTCTAGCTGATGCCAGTCCAACCGGAGGATCGCGGTAATTTCGAATACCCACTTTGGTTTTGGCACACAGACGGAGGACAACCGGCCTTGTTACGACGCAGTGATTCTGGGCCTGACTTGGAGAAGCGCTCCCATTTCGATCCAATTCTTTTCCGTAAGAGAATGCTCAGCGGAATATATCCAGAAACCTCATTCGGACGTTCGAATCTGGAAACACTTGCCGTTTAACTGATGATTGGAGAACTATTAAATCTTTTTTAAAAACAATTTTCTTTCAATGGATTGATTCCGTTCCTAATGATTTAGGTGCACAAATAAAGAAATTACAGTATATAAACCCGGGTGTCTTGTGGATCCACGAATGCTCACAAATGATAGATCGCTACTCGTGAAGCCGGTAGATCATACCATTCCAGAGTGTAGGAGATATGGGGCTGTTCCAGCTTGCTAACTTGTGCACAAGGAATTTAACTTCACATCTCAGTTTATTTTACAATCCGTAGGAGATTCACACCCAGTAGAAAGTCTTGACAAGCACTACATTATCCGTCTACATATGGCCTATTTTCAGTTCACTAGCAATGTGTTAGGGACAGTTATAACAAACATATGGAAACTAACATGGGTAGAAGCTCCATTTAACTTGCAATCGGTCGTTTACGATGGTTAAAGCAAGCACTCCGATGTTTTTTTTCAGACAGAGGGTGTTTGACGGATTCCCTCAAGCCTCAGGTACTAATCATTTTTAAGTTTGAATGATTTCCTATGACTGGGTAGCAAGTACCATCATCACATCAAATTTACAGACATCCAGCTGAATTCCAATCCACAGCAGTCCGAACACCAGGGAATAAGAGTTTGGGTTTTTTGTAAACATATTAGAAGTAAGGTGGATTTTTAGTATTTGTTTGATCCTTAATAAAGTATTGTGGGAAATTTTATGTGATCGGAGGGCTGATAATGAAGACCACCAGGTGTTAACAATTGGGACTGTGTACCACGGAAGATGATGTTGCTAGCAGTTTGGGAAGGATCAAGCAAGCAACAAAACTCCATGCTCTTTGTATTTCACGGAAGAGGATAGTTGAAACCAAGTGTGACTTTCGAAGTTTCTTTTTCTAAATACCTCAGATGTGGATGCTCCCCACTTGAAAAAATACCAGAAACTCACTCATTATTTCGTATGAAACTGAAGAGATTGGGTTTCAAATACCTCCTGTTTTGGTTCAAAACGTACTTGTGGTCTGCTTGATTGTACACACAGTAAACGCTGAACCTTCGATGAGATATATTAGGGGAACGAAATCCATCAGAGTCCTCATCTCAAGTAAAACCAGCCCTCCATGCTTCCAAGAGAAGCGTCTGCTTGACTCTGTAACGATTCAGCAAGAAGCATGCGATTCACATTTTGGAGTCTCCGAAACTTAGTCTCGAAAGATGTTTATCAGCATGCTACCTAATTAGTCAGCACATGAATCATATCTTTAAAATCTCACTTTTGTTCACCAGTAAAACCAGCCGCAAAACTAATTATTAAGGATAAAGTGAATCTGAGGTAAAACCCATGAAATCGATTATGCGGTCGAAATTTGCTATTTGTATTCTGTTTGCCGACCAAACCTTAAATCGCCAACATGACCCCAAATCAGTTAGGCGTTTATCACCACTCAAATAACTCGTTTCAGGCGGGAAACAAAGAAGATCCCCAGTGCATCATCAACCTATCAGATGTATTTTCTTTGCTGCAGCGTATGTTCAATCTACACTAAAAACTGGAGGTTCTAGCTTTGAAATCGTGCTATTTCAGATGTGCGTTACACTGAAAATTCATTCTAAACCATAAGCTTTGGAATTTTGGAAGTTTTCATACATAAGGCATGTTGATACTGGCAGGCTAACCAGAGTGAATTCACAAATTCACCATTATTGGGTTGCTTAGTCAGGTTTCCCAGTGGCTCGCAAAAGTTAATCCGGCCAATCTCTGGAACGTTTCACTTTGTGATCGGCACTGAACTAGTGAAAAAACAAGTGACAGACAACGGCATCGCATAAGAACCAGACTCCTATCGCTGAACTATCTGACTTCCAGACTAACTTTCAGCGATTCGACGCTATTTGGAAGCTGCTGAATTTTCTGTTCACAAACTCATCTACCTTACAAGCCCCAGTTATATATAATGAAAGAGCTCATCATTGATGCACATCCGCAAACCCAGACGTCATAATTGTCAATCAATTCAGTGCCAAAATAGTCCAAAATATCTCCACATCAAGTTGGGAAATTTAGATTTCACTGCACAATTAGCAGTGTGGTCGCTCTGGACAGGGGAGACTCCAGATACAGATTTAATTTGCAAAAATTCGGGTGTCATTGTTTCTTTATTCGGGACGAAAATATTGAAAATTGCTGAATTCTGATCTGTCCGTTGTATCCATTGTCAACCCAGTTTTGATCATAATTATTTAACTTGAATTCCTTCACTTTTTGGGGCGTGGATATCGGGGGTAAAGTCCAACTGTAAAAGATTTACTCTTCTTAGGATGCATCTTCAAATTTGATTTACGCAGCCACGGTTCTGAAATTACTATTTTCTTAGTTAAAACTTGTAGCAGAATCTTAAGAAAACCTGCACCATCTGGTGTTTAAAAACGAGATGGACGGTGTTTCAACCCATAAAACCAGTATAGAAAAATTTTGTAGCGACACGGACTGACGGGAAGTCGGTAAAAATGAAATACCGCACAACGCTAGTATTAGACCATACCTTCATTCCGAGAAAATTTCCGCTTGAGATGACAGCCTCCACAAATACGATTTCTACTCATTATATTCTCATCCGGACGACACGCTGATCGACGGCGCACTAAATTCGTTTGAAGATGACCAACCAATGAGTTGTCCTGCTATTTAACTTTACCCAATTTACGACAATCTGGGCATCAGGATATCCAACGGTTTCACTAACCCTTTGAAGTTTTTATGAATTGGTTTAACCAAACCAGTAACTTCAGTAAGTAAAATGGGAGTTATTTCTTGCATAAATGAAGAATATCGGCCGGTACTGTATTAAACTCGGTGCCAGTAACAGATCCACTTCAACCTCAATGAATAGGACAACCATCTGTTAACCGAGTTTCTGTAGAGAATTTGTGCCGGAATATAGATTCTCGCAAAAAACGCCATAAGTATCGAGTGATATCTACAAATGCACTCTCGTTTATCTCCCATCAAAATCTAAATGATGTGTAAATGAGTGTTTTGTTGAAATCTGCCCAGTTTGGGTTCAAGTAGAGCATAAAGTTGACGGAAACTGGGGAACTGCGCCTACCCGATGAGCCCCAAGAAAGGCAAAACCTGTCATAGGCCACAGAAGAGTTTTCAGAAACCGTGCGAATAGTTCGTTACGTCTATGCCGAATGTTATATTTGGAATTTTCTATGGGATTAGTTTATTCATAGACAACGCCATGCTAAATTTTAAAATTGCTTCTGAAGATCGGAGTCAAAAGTCACTATGTATTCATAACTAAAATCCTAGAAAACGGGAATCAATCATCGAATTTCACACAACGTTTTATGACCAATGTTGGGATTGGGGCAACGCCAAGAAAAGCATACGGTCTGATTCAGTGACATTCCTCTGTCAAATGCTGACTGTATTGTTTTGCTTAACAATGCGCAAAAGAGCAACAAAAATTTCGTATCTTCCTCGAAGTCGTAAAGAAGCTCAAACGTGTGGTGTTTCAGTGGCGTGTCCTGCTATTTATGCTCCTTAGTTAGATGTCACTGCTATCGCATAGCTATTTCCTGAAGGAATGTTTCCTAGTGACTGTTTTGGTCAATGTTCACAAATCCGTTGAGAGAACGAATAGACAATCATATCAGCCCATGCCTTAGTGCAACTGGAATTAGCTGATAAATAACGTGCTGTTGGATTCTGGCTACAGAATCCCTTGATTGTCGGAATCGAGCGCAACGGAGCATCCAGGAACATCCGGTCTGGATCAGGTTTGAGTTTTCTTTGTATGTTGCTAGAAGTGTGGTGTGATGTGAACTTGCACTCTTAAAGTTCGCAAACACCTAGACCTAATCAAAAAATAACCTGACAGGTTTCAAGTGTCCGCGGTGTTACCTGACTTGGAAGTCCTGCCATGCACCCAGCGTGCTCTGCTGGGTGCCTCACGGTACGGCCAAGGACGTGCACTGCTGATGAGCTCGAATGAGAAGGAAACTTGAGTCTTGCGCTTTTTTCGTTTGCTATGGACTCACTGGAATGGCTATTCAGGAAAGGAAATCGACTGTTCACTTGGAGGTGATATAAACTTTGACTTCGTTCTCAGTTTACTCACGTCTTCCTATGAAGCAGCATCTTTCCCAAACTCCGGTTGTACGCAGTGGGCGAAGAAACACCAAAGTCAGTCTGTTTGGCTTTACTGTAAGCCGCCCATAATGCCGTTCTGTTAGAAGCTCTTGTAAAGTAAACATTCATGAAGAGTAAAAAAGCATCCGACTAAACTCTATGACAATTTCGATTGAATACTATTCAAGGTTTTAAAAGGGTAAACCGAAGTTCCAAGGAGAAATCAAAATCAGTGTCGAAAATCACCCACGTAACTTTTCAGATGCGACTACACGCTTACCTCCAACTTTTCCCAAAAAGCAGATTCAGCCCAAAAACGCATGCTTGATCGAGAAAGCTATCTCCCACTGTTGTTGGAAGGGCATTTCGGTTGACATCAAAACTTGTCTATATCTCATACGAGTTTCCGTTTGCTACCGTGGGCAGCGGTGCCTTAACACAATCAAAGACCAGGCCCCATTGTCACCAAATACTATCTATCGGTAATGCGATGACATCATTCGATGTTATTATTAGGGTGACCTTAGACTTTCACATAGTCATCCAATATCATAAACTGCAAATGCCGTGGTATGCGGGAATCGGATGCAAAAACTACTTTCACGCAACAGGGACCACATAACAAAGCAGTATAGAAGCCAGCACACGACACTTACCGTGTTCTACTCGCAGATACCTAAAGTGGCCATTCCCAGTACGAACAATGACGCTGTATCATTCGTGGACACCTGTTAAGCTCCCCCCTAATGTGGCAACCTTTGATTTTTATGCATGATATCATGCAGCATGCAACCATTTTTATCGCAGGGAACTTAAACGGCAGATGCTCACCGCGGTAAAAAGTTTCTGGACTGTGTGACTGTTGTGCACGAACTAAATTCAAGTGCATTTCATAGTCCATCCATGATACTCTAGCCAGGGCGCTGAGTAGTGACAGTTTTGTGCTGGATACTGAAATATGATAACTAGATATAAGACGCATACTGCTTATTAACGCGTAGATACTACGTCCGACGATGTTGAAATCCATTGCTTTTTTATGGGATTAGTTTATTCTGATCATACGTTTCCCAACTGAAACTTGAGGCTTAGGAATGATTATCATGAGAATGGATCAACAACCGGCTGTCTACTTTTATTTATCGTTATCGTTCGAATATATTCCATTAGCGAAAACCATGCAACAAACAATTTTGCAGCAATCCTACCCAAAGCAGTGTTGCATTTCGTAAACATGGCCCAAACTGAATTCTTCGCAACCAGAAATGTTCAGGCACAATTCAAACGTAAATTTCAATCAAAGGTTGATTCCGAATAAAACTTCCTCCAGCTTGAACAGTATTTACTGCATCATTTGAAACCGTGGTATACTGATGTTGAAATCACACACAGTCAAATGCATTGAAGCTATCTCCCGAGGGGGCCAAAATATATTGTTAGCACTTTGGTCTCTTTTCGATGAGCATTCATGCACTAGCTCGCTGACCGTCTAATAGTTATCAAATGAGTTTTCGATGTGTCGCACCTTGATCTTCAGCAAAACGATGTGTCTTCAGGGACAGCAGTTTGCTAGAGGACTGAACGATTACCAAGTAAGTACCCCAGCTGCGACTGCTGATGAAGAAGTTTGAACACTGAAAGCCGTTGTGTCCTGACTACTTATGAGTAGCGGAGGCACTTGTTGGGAATTTGTCCACATTACTTGGGTGAACAGCCTCCCGTCACGTCATGTTATTTCGTCTAGTCAGATGGTGAACTTACGTTCCGTTGCCAGTGGAATGTGTCAGAGATGGCTACGTGCGGTCGTGATTGCTGTTATAAAACGCATTAATATGAGATTCAGCTGGGTTCCAGGTGAATCTCCCGAAAAACCAAATTAGTTTGCAAATGCGTGTATATTCACTTAAATTAAACTGCCTCTTTATGTACGGATCATTCAAAGATGAATGGCGGTTGCAACGCCTACACCAGCCTATGCCCATGTGTGAAGGACGTTTTCAACCGGTGCAGTCAGTAGTCACTCCATACAGCCTTACAGCACCGAAAATTGTTATTTCTGATGAGACAAATTTGGCCCGCTCATGTCCACAGTATCTCTTAAGTTCGATAATGCCATTTAACGCTTGCATCCAATTTTCAGTGTCATGATGACTCCAGGCGTCTTGCTGCCTACCACTTGCACTTTTATTCTGCAACCGGATGAACTACTTAGAGGGCAGGTGTAACCGAAACAAAGTACTCATTCCTCATTATCATGAAGGTGCTTCAACGTCATATCCGCAAATAAATTATCCAAGCCACTATACTGCTGTGCACGGGGTCGATTCACCACTACTTGTCATGTATGGATTAGACAGAGGTGACGAAATTTTCAACTGAAGAGTATTTCGACGAACGAAGGTTATCGTTGGGAATATTGATAAATCAACTATAATTGGTTCTAAAGTAATTTTATTTCGATTCCGTCGAATATATAATTCACAAAACGAACTCCATCACGTCACACATGTCATAGTCAACCTTATCGCGTTATCAGTTGACAATTCTGCCTTCATTTTCTTCCGCAAACGGAGGCGTATCGGTTGTAAAAACACTACAAGAACGTATGACTCGAACGGCCCACTCCAGACAGAATGTCAGTATATAAGGCAGAGCAGAATTGCCTGAGAACGTCGTCCGTCGGACCAGGCACCGTATGATGCAGAGAAACGCAGCTCAAATTTGTACTCTATGCTTGGTCATACTTTATCTGGTGGGAGCGAGTCCAAATGATGTAAGTACACAAGATCTTCTTTTTGAGCGATTCTGCCTATTTCGGCTTTATACTATCAGTAAAGTAGAACTTGTAAGTGGCCATCTATTGCTTATCCCTACAGATTGCGTTCTCAATAGGAGAGAGCGATCTCTTAAGTAAGATTCATATTTCCGACAAAAGATTCCTTTGAATATAGCTTTGGGTTATGACTCACAACTGACCATCTACCTGATATTTCTCGAGTGTATTTATACATGAGTTTCATATACGTTAATATTTATAATTTAAAGCTGTTTTGTGTGGTACATTAGACTGTATTCGAAACTGGCTCACAGTCAGATAAATCCTATTTTGCAGGAAGAAAAAAGCATTGATGACCAACACGATACATCCGGCGAATACCCTCTTGAATATCCGCCAGATATTCTGAGTCATGGTTCTATGGATGGAAATGGATTAATGAACAGTGACAAAAGAGCATCGCACTTTGACCCTATCATATTCAAAAGACTCTCTCACTTTGACCCCATTATGTTCAAAAGACGCGCACATTTTGACCCTATTATGTTCAAAAGACGCGCACATTTCGACCCCATCATGTTCAAGAGGCGCACATATTTTGACCCCATTATGTTTAAAAGGCGAGCGTATTTTGACCCCATCATGTTTTAGATAATTGCTTATCATTCAAAGAATTTTTTTCACCCGTTTCCCAGGTTTCGCAAATAAACAACTCAAGGAGCTGTCCATTTATTGTTCACTGCGTCTGTTTTCCAGCATCTTGCAACCATCGCTCGAGCATTTGTTTAATATGGTCGGGGCCAGTTGATTATTGGGTGAAGGATATCGGCAAAAATTTGTTGGGACAGAGGGAACTCAAGAAGTGCCTTTGAACTGCACCGAAATCAGCAAGGAAAACAAGTATTTGGGTAGAATCGTTTTTGTTATCGCCTTTGACATATAGACAAAAGTAAAGTCATTTGTTCAGATTTTATAGCCATAAAATTTCAGAACCTGTAAAAAAATGAAATAAACTAATTAAATCAGCCGATTAATCGATATCTTGAAGCCGGTTTTTAAATAACTGAGAACATTTGTCATTGTCAGATTTTTCTGAACTCCTTGTCAGACTCGCACGGCGGTTTCCTGGTTCCACGTATTTCCTACATGCCAAATTACTTGGTGTTACCTTATTGTGAAAATATTCGAAGCAAACATCCTGTAGACCTGAGAATGGAGTGATGCCTATAGGCAGGTTAGAATCTGCAACTCCTCAGACAAGAATGCCGCTCAAAGCTTCCATTATCTGTCAAGCGAATCGTCCAATATTGTACAAGCTGCCATGTGGTGGAGCTAAGTCTACTCTTCTTCATGCTTATTCAGGCCATTTGTGTTCCTTCAGGAGGAATAACAATTCAGAATATAACTTTTTACTTGATAATCGTTTGCTCACACTTGTTTTAGTTCCAGTGGTGATCACCATGTAGTGAGGATCTGAGTGAACTTGAGCAGCGTGCGGTTGTTACGCAGTCGAGGAAATTAAAGCAGCAGGTGAAATTCAGTTTAAACAGCAGCGGAGTGTCCACTTGGATACCCTTAGATATAGCCGGGGAACTAACCAAATACAGGGGCATTGAAACGTTCTCAGATTCACTAAGAGACATTCACATATTCGAAATTCAAACATAAAAAGCTAGTTACATTGAAAAATAGATCTTGTAATAGACGCAGTGCACTACTGTTATGTCTATGCAATGCATCGCCATATGACGGTTATCGTGCCAACTGGAATATGAGGTGTAGCACATTCAGTTTTGCAAGAACACCATAAATGAGAGATTCGGCTGAGTCTCAGGTTAGTCCACCGTAAGAACAAGATGCTAAGCAGATGGGCGCATTTAGCTCAATCTTTGAAGAGTCGGAGGATGCGTTTTATGGCAGCGTTGCCCAGTTAGGGGAGAAACGCAACATTAGCGATTGTGAGTACATAAACTTACACGGACTTACAAATTGAGCCATGAGGTCAAAATAATTTCACTGAAGTGTATCAGAATCTATGGAATTTCACTCTTAAGAAAGCCGAAAATTTGACCTGGCGTTGGAAGATAAAATTTCCTCAGTTCTTGTAATTTAATCTTCTTCGTGGCAATAAAGCTGTAGTTCGTTTTGAGAGGGAATGCAGAAGCTAACATTCGTGCACTAACAGCGGAACTCCAGAGATTTAAGTGCACTGAAATATATTTTAGTAAAACTGAGCATGATAAGGACCTTAACGATTCCACGTTCATAATCATGCACTTTGGCAATGACGCGTGACTGCCAACACTGACGCCGCTGTCTTTGATGATGATGATGATGATGATGATGATGATGAATCATGCACATGTTTTAGATTCAAAAAAGCTTACAGAATGGATTCAATTGCTGTTCAATCTATTCACAATAGAGAACGACAGGCAGACATTGAAAGGGTGAGAGGATGCAACTGTGTTCGAGTGAAGGAAGAAAGAGTAATTGAATGGCACTCATCTGCATTGTAATTTCGTTCGCACTAGGAACCCACGCATAACTCGGCTGATCCTCTTTATTATGGTGTTCTTTCACGAGTGAATGTGCTGCACCGGGTCCCTAATGTATTAGCTGGTAGAATACTCGAGGTATCATAAGAAGAACGTCATAACTAAGAGATTCAGCCAGGTTCCAGATTAATTTGCTCTGAAGACCAATTTGTCATTCAGTTGAGTGTGTAGGTGGAATTTCGTGTAATCTGGGTTCAAGTAGAACATAAGATTGATGGGAACTCGGGAACTGCGTTTACCTGATGGGCTCCGAGAAGGGCAAAAACAGTTGAGGGCTGTTTGAGAGTTTTCAGCAACCTTGTATATAGTGAAGAAAGTTTACATCGTCGAAATTTCGGCCAGGCTATTTTTCTGAGCTGACAGCTCGTAGCACGTGTACTGGCTAATCCACTCCAATCATTCTGTCATTATTAGCAAACGCCCTGTACATTGATGACTGCCACAAACTCCTTAAAATTTGCTGGATACATTGAACATTTTCACACAATTTTACGTGTCATCAATGTCAAAAACCTAATGATGCGGATAACTTCCTAATGCCACATCTCATTTGATCGTCACCGAACAAAGCACAACAGGTTATCAAAGGTGACAATGGAGAGTTTAGTACATTCAATCGGAAAACGCCTCAAATAGACTGAGTAGTCAACGTATTCGGATAACTAGTCGGTAGGTGTAGTCAAATTAAAGCCGTTTTGGCTATTATGACTGTGTTTCTCCGGATGGCCCAGGAGTAATTTGGTGACACTTAACAAGTCAGTGAACAGCACTGGCACCAATCAAGTGATCGCTTTTATCAGACCGCCTCAAAATGACGTGGGCTCAGCAGGGCTTACGGATAGGCACCATGTCCTACGTCCCGCAGTTTGCGGAACACTCGTAATTTAAACGATAGAGTAACGTAATCCACTTATGTAGGGATGCTGTTGCGCACTGTTGCGAAATTAAACTCGACACGGTTCCTGATTCCGCATCCTGTTGTTCAGCCACGTGTTCTGTTCCAACCGTGATCTACCCTTTGTTCCTCGTGTTCCTTCGTTTTGTACTCCAATTATTCACTTCGTAAAACATCTTGTACAATGTCTTACAATTGATTTACAGTACAAAACAATGTTTCCTGTTTGGCATATTTACCTCTTGAATACTCTTCATTTTGAATTGATTATCTCTGTAGACCATCAAGCTGTAAGTCACCTTTCATCATACCTTCTTTATTGACGGGTACCCACTTCAAATATATTTGGGCTTTGATAAATCTGTGGAATCCAATTGAAAATCGATAAAAAGTAGTTAACATTACTATGACATTATCTCTATCCCTAATTAAATCTCAGCCCGAATAACTTACAAGTTGGCCGAACTCCGACCTACCGCTCCTTTCTGATGCTTACGTGTCCCACTCTCACACAAAATCCGTTGCCGTTGATCAATTTGATGCAGAATAATTTTGGTTGCTTCCATCAAAACTTTCCTCATGGTTTTAATATAATTCTATCTATTACAATACAGTTTGCTGTAAGGGTTAAACTGTGAACACCCCCACCAAATGCATAGTGTGTTACGGTTCTGCTCTGTTGTTCGATCAGTTCGTTACCGGCGTATTGTATCCTCATTATACTTGACCAGTCTACATCGTTATTAAAATGACTAACGAAATTCAATTTATCCATTCTTACGGTTTCTGTTTACATAGACTGTTAGCCTAAATGACCTCATTCCTAACTTTTCAACTATTGTTTGACCATATTTATTGCAACTTTGCTTCAAGTATATTTGCCAAGATCCGCGTCGTAGAGTCTCACGACTTACAGGGTTTTAAGTACAACTAAATTAATGTGGGGTTGTGCGCACTCATTTTATAGTAACCCTAGCTTGAAATTCTTACTCTGGCAACTTCGTATCCAAGATTTTAATCACTCGTGCAAAAGGTCTCATCCTTGCCTCAAGAATCGTACCTATCAATGATGTATTCAAGACGAAATCCGGTTGGAGCTGTTAGTACCGGTTTTCATGCATTCTGAAATAGGCGGTTCTTTGATTGCGAAGACAATTATAATTGCGCAGAACTAAAAAAGAAGTGAAATACTGGTGGAGCATGGAATGATAAAAGCGGATTGGCTGTAGCACGGTGCGTGGCCGATGCCGCCCCGATTATACTCCGGAAAAAATTATTCGCGGTATTAGTACTTGATAGGTATACATTTTTGAGCTGAAAATCCGACAAATAATAACTTGATGGAAGACGTCGCGATTTTTTCCAGTTAAGTGGAGCAGTGCTTGCTTGCGCCGATTCTCGGGAACCGATTTCAACTCCAACAGTTTCAGTGATTTTCACATACTACTGAACAGGGTTGTGAGTAGAGCGACATGGTTTAACAAGATGATGTCGGACAGTTCACTGCTTAATTCTCCCCCAGAACCTGTGAGATAGCCATTATTTCACCTGTATGTTTTATTTGCAACATCAGAACCATCCAGAACTTTCATTTTGGGGGGCGCTCCTGTTATTTGTTTCAAGTTAGCATCGACTGCATCGTTTTATTGACGAACTCATTCCAAATAGTACCCCAGCAAAAACAATACAAACGATAAGTGGGTAAACGACACACATCTGTTTGTACGCTTTAAATGTATTTAACTTTGAGGTTTATTGTGTAATTTTTTAAGCAATATAGGAACCTTGCGCAAATTTGTTTTGTCAGTGCATACTCTATGAATGTTCATTTATATGGTTTGAAATGGGTATCGGCTGAAATGCACTAACTTTTGTAAGAGACACCAGGTCCTTATTAACTGGCCACTTCCAAATCTACTTTGCTGACATGGGTTGAAACATTTTTTCTCAGCTGCACACTTAATTGGCCAGTACATACGTTTGAAAGGATAGTGTGTGTTTTATCAAGTTGAACGCTTCATTTTAGCACAGTCTGTGTCGTAATTTGGAGAATATTCCGGATTGCCTTCTGCAACAATGTAAAAAGTTACGGAAACTCACAAGAGACGTCAACAGCGTGCGTTATTTTAGTAAAAGCAGTCGGCAAATTTTCTTCAACTGTTTCTTTCAATCAATTATCGAAATGTTTTGAGTGTTTCTCGGCAGGCCATAGTTTTTAAAATGTAGAACATAAGTGAAAATTGGTGGAATATTTCAGTATCGAGATGACAGTTCACCAGTTTACCCAATAACGAACTGATGATGTCACCTCGATTGGTAATGAAACGTTTGCAATCAAATTGCTCAGCTCAGCGAACAAGCCAACGACCAGTCATGTGAGTGTTGTGAGCGCTGGTATTATCCAGGTTTTGATAATGAAACGTTGCAATCAAATTGCTCAGCTCAGCGAACAAGCCAACGACCAGTCATGTGAGTGTTGTGAGCGCTGGTATTATCCAGGTTTTGATGGCTGTGGTCTATACGTTTTCCAAATTAGGGTAACTCCAAATGATTACTACGCCTCTGGGTGGAATTTGAAAGATATCTCGATGGAAGCTAAGATGTGCGTTGATACCGCGGCTTAAAGGACTGGAGATCGGGGTAAAGGTATCTTTATATCAAGTTAGGATAGCTCAAGTTGTCGGCAGCACCACGAAGGGCCAGCACTCTTAGAGCACATTCCCAGCGACCGGTTGAACACTCGGTGGTAGTCAATCTGTGAGCGAACCTGGAAGAAATGTGGTCGCTCCCCCATGTGTTGCCGATGCTCGTAAAGTATGGTCAATGCTGACGAAGGGCTACAGAACTGTCGTCTCATAACTCGTAATAACCGTGCTTAGGTTGAACGAATATCGCTACAACGCTGAGCCCTATGAGCTGTCAACTGTAGGCGATGAGCACGGTTTTTTAATGCACAGTTGAACAAATATTATTCAAGCAAAATAACGATGTCTGAGAGGGCAGATAACAAATGAAGTAAAATAGACACAACCGTTAGAATTTAGTTGCCGTTTGAAATGTTGTGTTTCCATTCATCACCTCCTCCAAAAGCACAATCTTAACCGATACCACACTCATTATCTCATCTCGCGCACTCAGCCCCACGACATAGACTATTGAAAATGCACCGATGTAACTCACTGTATAGAAACAGTGGCTGCTTACTCACTGCCAAATGTGTTGCCACCTTATGTTTCAGTTGCCGCAACATTCTGCTAGATATCCTGATGAAAAGAAGCACCGTTTGTCTTGCATTTGTTTAGTACAAAGCACCAACTAAACAGTTGCAAACGTTTGGATAGGAAAGTAAAACTCTCACATGCACCTTGTTTTTAAAAAGCTGAATATCTGTCTTCTTTATATCGTGTCTTCTTCAGACATTCCTGGATATCCACTGAGTATCATGCATTGTAAACGAATGCCGCAAAACAGTTTCACAAATTCCGTAATAATCCCCACCTATTATTCCCGAAGCAGAGTTACGAGAAAACCAATTACTACTCGCATGCCTCATCAGTATTGTCTGCCGTGATTCTGGTATATATCACGGTGTATGTCGCGGTATGTTTTCTTGGTGGGACGCACTACTCAAAGGTTGCTAGACGCTCATCGACGGATGAAGACCGCTTTTATCTACCCAGCAAACTCGCGTCTGGTTACAATGTGCGCATATGCAGAGATATGCTCTGTAGATCTTGTAAGTGCACAACCGTTCATGAGTATACCCCACTAGGTGTTTCAGTCGGCAAACATGTGCAAGTCTTATCAGGTAGTAGACAGTTTTGTCCAAGAAACGGGATACTTGAGTAAGCTCCTTTCCCGGGACCATCACTTCGCTGCTTTTTGCTATGTTCATACTACCAACACGACATCATAGTAGTTTCACCATCAGAATATTTACTTCGTTTCTCTGGCAGCGAGAATTGTATGTGATTAAACTGAAGGTATATTTTGAACAAGTTCTATGAATAAAAATCTTTATCTTATGGGTAAAACATTTTAAGTTGACTTATACAACCAGCAAATCAAGTACAACCACCGCGCCAGTCATCAACTTAATACTGCAAAACTCTGTGTACTGAAACGCCTTTGACACAATGACATTTTGTTAGTAGGCTGATCCAATACTAGGACATGGAAGAAATGAATGAGGTCACGTGCATTTCCAATCGAATTTCGGTAATTCCATCACGTGAAAGGAAGGGCTAGTGCAACACTGAAAGCTGTTTTTAAACGGTATAACGTGACGCCGGCGCGTCCACTATACATATATATATATATATGTATATCAACTATATCAACTGGAACTGTAGTTTTAGGAATGTGGGGTCTTCTGCGGGTCAGTAAAGATGGATTTACTCTCGGATAAAACTCATGCAAATTCAGCTCACTAGGGCAAACTAGGATTTATTGACATACCAGGGATATTGGGCATGTGGGTTATTAAACACGAAGGATGTAAAATGTACCACCCAAGCGAATTCACTTGCAGCTTTCTAACCATGCACCAAAATAGATTTCCAATAACTCCGATGAAACGTGCACATTCAAGGGTGTGACTTCCAAGTTTCTGGCGGAAATATCAAAAGACTTGTCTTTAAAACTTCATATATATATATGTATATATATATATTCTCTGATGAACTTTACCGCTAGAAGTAAGCAACGGTAATTGAATTCGCTGGACTGCCTCGAATAATTAGAAGGCTACCAAATACTTCAGTGAGGCTAAAAGTGAAATGTGTTGCAAGGTCGATGCTATACCGGCGAATGTTTTGACTGTGTGTACAGACTGTGTACGACTGTGTGTGACCATTCTTAGCTGCCTAGGTATCGCTGAAACTAGACCAATTGGATTGAAGGAGAGTAATTTTGGGAAGCAACTTGAAAACTCTGGCTCATCCATTTTGCAAGCTTCAGTCAAAATAGACGTAGATGTGGTCTGATATGGTATCTGCTAGGGAGAGCAACAAACCGTCACGGAAGACCCTGTTAAATAGAATAAATTTTGATGGACTCTTTGATGCCACCATTCAGGCAGGTGGCATAATGGCAAACGCTTTTTGAGTTTTACGTTGTCATATAAAAGCAGTGTGGCACACTACAACCGTTTGCATACCAGTTTTACCTCTGGAAATGCCTTGATGCAGAAATTACAAGATAGACTATCGTTCAGCTGTAGCGCGCTTTTGGTGCCTAACTGCCATGCCAACGGAAGGTTGCACAAGGCCTGGGATCTGCCCAAGCCTAGACAGGGGAAGTCGAGAGGCCGGGTTCAAACCACGGACATTCCGGTCAGTAAATTTGCGCTCTAACCACTTCGGCCATCTCGCCGACATACATTACTTGCGTTGTGTCTACAGTATCACTTTATCCCGTAGTACATACTATGGTGTGGGAGCATCAAGGCGCCAATATGAACATAATTAATGCCCTTCCTCAATGGACCGCTTGATTGCCTATAACCTACCACGTTAGACCATCTGGTTGAACCCAACCATTGAAGGAACATAAATCGACTACTCTGTCCGATGTATTGTGTTTCACATCAAATTCCTGATTACTCATCATCGTCAGTGGACAGCAGTCGCGCATTGGAGGCAGCCCAGACAGTTTTCTGTCCACGCCCTTGGGTTCCATAGACTGTTTGTCAATAATCTTGGGGTACCTCATAAACCTGTGATCACGGAGTTCATTAAGGGGACATATGCGTGCATACAACTGTGAATAGTTAGTATAGCATACCATACCCATTGAGAAAATGATATTTGAGATGACGTTTTTCGAGTATCTGTTTACCGTCATCCAGTAGTCATCCAGGAGTAAGTAATAAAACCGAGCTACCAGGATACCGTGTTTTCCACTGCAGTTATGCGAGCGCTTCTTGTAGTTAAAAAACTGGTGATGTCGGACTGACCCAGAAGTCTAACTTCAGAAGTCGCATTCGTAAACTCTGTCACCATAACTATTAACTGGGTTCGCGGTAAAGCTTCTTTATTGTGCTAAGACTGCTGAACTGCCATATCTTCAATTTAGTGAGTTTAATTGGAAGATAACTCAGCTGATCTTACTGGAACGGAAATTGAATACATCATACCATCAAGAGGGAGGCGGGAGCTTTATACCATTTGCTCTTCTTCTGACTGACAGGCATCCGCGGACACTTCTAGTACTTTTCACCAGCAGTACAACCAGAGCATAACCCAGCAAGGTACAGAACCAACCAAGTGTACTTTTGGTCTAAAGTTGCCGCCACACACCTTTGTGGTCCGCCAGCTAACTGCGTACACCGTTTATGGTTTCCCATGCATCCGATTTTTAGGCTACCAAAATGACCAAACATTCTACGAAGCACACGCATTAGTTCCGTTGGTAAAACTTTGTGTTACAAGACTCTTCGAAAGATTCCTTTCGGTCTACGCAACATAATGAGAACACTACATGGACTTTATTCTGTTATACTATTTCCTCGTGCACGACAAGCTTCACTTAGAGTCATTGGTTGCTCACACTTTGGTGAGTGGGATCTCGTGCATCTGCGCAGTTAGCCGGGCAAACTATCCAGCTCTCCAGTTGGTTCTTTTTAGTGGACAGTTGGGCAGCAAGCTATGTGAGTCTCAGTAGCCACAATTTTTCTTAATATTTTTTAACAGTCCTTAAAAATTAATTGGGGTTTGAATCAATTGAAAAATCTTTTGGTACAAAAGCTTCGTTATGCCAAGTGATTAAGTAAGTAGGTTGATTGGGTTTTAAGGCAGTCGGGGAACCAATCCGTGAGATTCCTTATGACTAGTGATGTGATCAGTGCTGGGTGTTCAGTCTGATGTTCCTGCTTGTTGATTAGTGGGGATGACTAAGATTTACGATAGATTGGTTAGGGAAGGTTCGTCTTGATGAGGAACCCGGATTTTTTCGTCCTTGCTTCTTCAGTCTAGGACACCTTGATGGAAAATTCCCCCTAACCAGTCTATCGTAAATCTTAATCATCCCCACTAATCAACAAGCAGGAACATCAGACTGAACACCCAGCACTGATCACATCACTAGTCATAAGGAATCTCACGGATTGGTTCCCCGACTGCCTTAAAACCCAATCAACCTACTTACTTAATCACTTGGCATAACGAAGCTTTTGTACCAAAAGCGAAACATCGTTCAGCAATAAGTCCACCGATTGTTTACCAAACCCCTCTGAAACGATAATTGGGGTTTGCTTCTTATCACCGACTTCCCCACTCACATTCGACTCCAGGGTAAGACCAAAAGCTCAAGCCTGTTTTTTAGTTTTTCACAAACTAATGATATGGCCTGTTTTATCTTACTAGAACAATCGCGGTTTAAATCAATCAAAATAGTTGAATTAAACCAAAGAATCGTGGTTTAACTCTGGGTGTTACAGTGCTACCGTTAGTATCGATTTATTGGCCAAACCATTTACTCTTGGCATCTTTACCTGGTACAGTATGCTTCATTATGCATAGAATATTACAGACAGAAATCTTTTAGTGATGTTTCTGTCAAGAATTTGGTCGTCCCACCGACGTGGAAAGTTCATATTAGGATGAAGTCCAGCTTGTGTATCGAGCTTGAGTATCAAATCCCAGGGAAACTTCATTTATGCTCATCCTTGTCCAACATATTTTTGTGCATTGGTCGCTGTTGTTCACCGATTTTGCTGCTGACGCTTTGCTGCATCGAAGAAAACCTAATATCGTTTAGTGCTTTCCTAACTGTCGTCAATATAGCCAAGTTACTTTCGTTGGTACTATATTGTAAGACTTCTCATCTGACTCAGTTGCTATTGAGACTATTTGAATTATCTTTTCACCAACTACCATCACCAGCCAAAACTTCTTCTGGCAAATAATGAGAATACCGTGGGAAGCAAACTGTGAAGTGTTCATGACTTTGACTCTTGGACCCCCTCTTTTTCGCTATATAGGGGAGATGTTATAGACCCGTGAGTTCTGTCATAGCTCTCCACAGTGAACGGATCAGTGGCAACGTTAGGATTGAGGTAACTCAGTTTTGGCTCAAACAGAACTGTCCTCGCCAGCGAAAAGGCTTATGAGCTACAGAGCTATCATTATATTCACCCACACACTGTGCATATGCCAATCCACTTTGTCTTACTACATGTGTATCGGTTCGATGCAGTGTCCACCCTCCGAAAGTACCTACAGGCTAACCATAAATAGGACCAGTTCAAAGTGGTTGCTACCAAGAATGGTACATTATGGTGGTCGTCTACGTATCTGATAGGACATGCTACTTCGCCTTATAATATAGGTGAAGACGTGTACTACCTAGTGGAATTTGGGGGAAATATGGAAAGCTAACCCATATGAACCCTTACCCGAATTCGTCTTAATCAACCAGAGAAAACACTGGGTCCGGGAGCCTACTGTTTACGGATGGATCCTTCAGAAGTTCATTGCGTTTGGATGCATTAGATATCCACAGACGCGTCGGCTAACATTATGTTCTGCATTGTCTTGCACCGGTCGCGTCAATAATCGCTCTGAAATTGTTTTATTTTATCGAGTACGGAAAAGTTTGCCAAAGTTAACTTGAAAATTAACTGGAAACTACGTCATTTACAAAAGCCCACACCAGGGTTGTATGCCTTGATTTCATCGTGAAAGGATGTACAGCGAAAAAGGCACCAGCAAGATTGCAGATGTTATTTCGGTATGATGGTTTTAGAAAAGGACTGAATCGAAATATTAGCGCTTCTTGGAGATTGTGAGTTCCATCTGAGGATCGCCTTTTTGAGCTTCAGCTGGAGTCTTTGATATGGCCATGTTGGGAAAAAGTGGCTTCGGAGCCTCGCCGTGAGCAAACCATAGCCATAATGGATAGTCCCGGAATCCCTGGTGTTCTAAAGCGACAGGAACAAGCTGAAAAATGAGAAACAAATTTCACAGGTTTACCGGGTAATCTCCATGTTTTCTACCGGACGTAACTCTTGGCCAATGGCTACTAGGTACTAGACTGTCGCACAATGTTAACTTAATCTGGCGCATTCATGAGTGCTTACTGTCAGGCGATCAAGCATACTGTAGACAATATTGGTCTCTGACTAATTAATGTCATCTGTCATCACTTGGTCAAAGATGTATACCTACCACTTGTTTCACAAAAAGCCGGCATTTTCCTCAATAAATGGTCAGTTCAAATAGGGTGGAAAATCAAGGTAAATTTCTGCTAATTTTGACAAGCTATAGGAGAGTGAGCTGATTTGAACGTTTTACTGTCATGAATTTACCGAAATAAATGGATGCCTCAACTATTCAGAAGGACTTGGGTGCTGTCATTTTTTGACTGAGGCTGCGTGTAAAGTGTGACGTCTTTAGAATTGCATAACTAAGGACAGAATTACTGTGTGAGATTTTTCTGAAGTGCATACGAAACCGAAGCAAAATAGAACTCTCAGTCGGTGCGATCTGTAGGTCTAGAGGTCACTCACTAGATCACGCGTCACAAACACCCAAACCACGTGACAATTCCTGTCCCACTTGCACTCTCATCCAACGTGACCTTCATACCATGTCAGTTACTCCAGTACAAGACATTCCCTCACCTTCAATCACACCAACACCCAACATTAACGCCACCTCTGTTCCTCTTTACCATTGTGGCACCACGACCCATGCATCTTGTTCACACGAGTTCAAGCTCCGTTTACTCTTCGCGGAAACGCGCAAGATCACTAACATAAACCCATCCGTATACCAATTAACTGCGGTCAATTCTGGTCACCAAAACGTTCAAGAACCCTACTCAAAATGTCAAAATAATATGTTGGGATTGTTAGCTGTTTACCATAAAAAGTTGAAAATGTTTAAACATGTTACAGTTACCTAAGTTCGATAGCAGCCAAAATCGATCGATACGTGAGTTCTTTAAAAACCATTCAGTGGGTGACCGATTCACCTTTGAAGAATTCTATGAACATTTTGATGACACGGGCTAAATAAGGCTAAATGAGGGCCTGACCACTTGTACGTCCCACCAAAGTGCCTCTAGTTTTTTTATGGCGTCAACATCTATCGCCAAGTTGTTGCGAGAATCCCGCTTCATCCCAGTGACCAAACATGAAATTATCATCGTGAAAACGCTTTTAAATGTAGCGATAATATAAGCAGGCGTGGTGGCTACAATGACTACAGTGTAGATGACAGCCATTTCAAAAGCAAGCAAGGTTATAGCATAGTCTCCATCGTCACGATTTAGTGAACAAAGGCTTGGTTTTGCTGCATGTGGCTTGCGAAGTAAGATTATTCCTGCATCCTATGCTTACTGCATTGTGCACAGACCGACTTTTGAGAAACGATGACAAAACAGAATAGAAACATGGTCCCAGCATGAACACAATTTTCGTCGTTACAGTCTGTTCGAAAGGTATGCTTATTATCCTGTAAAGTTGTACTGGTGAGTGGTAGGTTTTCAGTAAACTATCAGACACACCCCAGGTAAATGTTAGGATTTGTTAACGCCTTTGTCGGATACTGTCAGACGCAGACGCTGTGGCGGATTAGTACACAAATACAGCTCTCTTAGGCACCGAGTGTACGATGGATGACAGGTGCATTTCACCACTACTGACAGTCTACCGGAGATGAAAAAAAGCCCTCACAGCAACAGGCTAAATCTTGTTAGATTTATTAATTTATGGATTGATGCGGCTTGTTCCGTGTCAAAGAATCTCCAGTTGTTGCCACACTTTGTCGGGTATGATCTACTTCTGGGTGACAGTGCAACTTAATTCATAGGCTCAGTTTAAAAGTACATCAAAAGTAATTGATATTTTCCACCAAATGATGCACACTACTCCATAATACCTTAAGATCGTGCTTATTGCTGAAGTCCATCGCAGCCAAAGCGGATCACACTGACTCTCGGTAGAATAGTAAATTTTGTGGTTGTTTAGATGGAGGAACAGTATCAAACTCGTAATGTGACACTGACCTCAACAGAGGGTATAAAACGAAACACAAGGATACTAATTAGGCCTTTCTGTTTATCAGGCCAACAGAGAAATATAGCCTCGAACGGCACTCCGAAGGAAGTGAAATGTGAGCACCTGAAGGTTGGTCCGCTGGACCTAGGGACAGCTACAGAAATGGACATCTGGCAAATTAAAAAATCTCACACTGATCGGCGGTAGTGGGCGAACTCAAGGTGAACAGATGTGCTTATAAAGACTTTATACTTGCAGATATGGCGAATTTCTAGTCCTATCATGGATAAGCGTGCGAAATCGAAAAATCCATTCATGAATGACTGGTGACAAGCGCCTTAACGGTGGTAAATATTTGGGTTTATCTGCCTGTGTAGGTATCTGCATGAATAAAGTTGGAGTTGTACAGTCCTTGAGATTTCAGTCGTGAAGCAATGAGGAGGAATAATGGGTGATTTGGTATAAATTCCTTAAAGGTAAATGTACTTATTCAATAAACTGGTACGGATTATTTAGTCTTAACCTGGACAGCTTTCGGTGGATATGGTTGCATGCTACTGTGCAGGGGAAGTGCCGGTGTCGTAGGATGGATGCTGATTGTGGTAATATTGATTACTGCGATGAAGTCATAAATTGATCAGTTTCATTTCATTCTTTCCAAGTCTTATTTGTGATAGCATAGACGACTGAACTTCAACTTTTAGCAGACTGCCCGCCTGATTCTGCACAGCTGTCCCCGCGTACAACCACTTCACCAGCAAAATTCCTAACGGTATTTAAGTCCCAGGAAAACACACCAAATTTAAACGGAGAAAATTCTGTTTCGATCAGGTGTAAAGTAGCTACACAAGGCAACGATAAGAACTTTGATTCTGGCCTACAACTGTGCACTTGATGACGAAGGGCGTTATGCATTGGAGAAAAAATAACGGATGATGTTCCTACCTTTAATGAAAATTCAGGGAATTTGTATGGGCCAGTAATCGACCAAAACAACTGCCTATTTTGAACCTGTTGTCTAACATTACTGAATCAACACTAGAAACATGAGACATGTGTATTCCTTTCGTTCCACGGAAATATTTTGAGCTAAGAAGTAAACTATATGACTGTTTAGCTAGGAGAATGAGCCATCCAGGTTTAAATCTGGTGTTGGCTTCGAGAAGACGGTCCTCTAAAATGCCAAACGTGGTGCTTATATTCATCGCCAAGGTCAATATATTCAACCAAGAACAGCAAGTGGACTAGGGGTAATCAGAAGACTAGAAAAGAAAAAGCATCGGTTAGGGTAATAAACAGACTCACCCCGATTTGGCGTGACTCTGATGTGGTGAAAAGGACACATATCATTATGAAGAGCTCCTGAACTCTTCGACCAGACATGGCGCTGGACTATCTGCTCCAGATCAGTGTCCTTGTCAAACTTATATTTGGCCCTATGTCTGACTTGGTTTATATATACAGATTGATCTAGCATCTTACTATTGCCGTCCGTTGTCATTTTTGGAAACTCCTGACGTGCCACCGTCGCTTGGCAAACAAACCACTGGCGGAAACTGATAACACGATAAGAACTGATGTCAAACAAAAGGACTACACACATAATCGTTTATTCAACTGATCATGAGATTGCGTCATTTTAGGATAAGATGCCGAATGATAATATGGTCTCCGTTGATTTATCAGCTCATTTTGACTTGAAAGGTTCCATTTTTGGATCGGAAAAAGTAAACCAACGGCTTTAGGTATTGCGAATTTTGTTCCAGGCGGTAGATTCCATTTTTGTTACGCCCAGAGTTATGAATGTTTAGATTATACTTGATATATTGAGGAAAAGACGTTCAACCAACCTTATTTCTCCTGCATAAGAAAACTTCTTTCTTTATTTGTTTGCAACTGTCCAATTTTGCGATACAAAACAGGTTGTTGTCAACATGGCAGTGGGTGCTTATAACTGAATTTTACTGACGGTTTGAGGTAACCCGTTAGATCCAGGTGTAATAATCTTTCACTGGTGTTTTTAGGCAAACACATGGAAAAATTACGCAGCTATCTCATTTTGAAGAATTTTATTGGGTATTTATGAAAATTTTCCTAAATATTCGAGTTTATCACTCAAGCTGAGTCTGATGTAACGGTGGATACTACTGATGAGGCATGCGAGTAGTATGTTTTCTCGCAAATCAGCTTTGCGTCTCTTGAAAAGTGAGATCTCTTACGGAATACGTGGAGTCACCTCGTAGCATTTGCTTGCAATTGAGTAACAGTCAATGAATATGCGGGAAATTTCGGAAAAATGCGTTTAAGTAGAAGATGGATATTTAGTTTTGTAAACAAGATGCATATGAGAGGTATGCTTTGCTGACCAATAGTCTGTAACCATTTAGCTGGTGTTTCTCTCCACAGAGAAGACGTCCTTTCTTCTACTGATAGCTACGAACAAACCCCTGAAGAAGAGAAGCATTTATATGGAGGCTAGCAGCGTGGCTCAGAACCAAGGAATCAAAAGTCTGTATTTCTTCCCCTAAATATTGTTGCCTATTGCCTACAGACCCATCTAAACACTCAATCCTCTCTCCAGTCTGATCTTCCTTTTTACGGAGTCCTTTAAATTAAAGTTAGTGGGAACTAAACTGAACTGAACGCATTTAACAGTCCAGTAGGTGGTCATATGAACCAAAAACGTGCCAAGAAATAAAGGTGCTGACGATTTCCATGGCCGACTTAAGAAAAAGCGAAACTGACTTGAAGAAACGTTTGGAATGCCACCACCTTAGGGACGTAGACTCGAAGAGATCAAAGATTCGGATTAGCAGATGCACTTTTGATCATGTGCCTTACCATCATTAACTTATCTATTCAAGTCGATCAGCCATTTTTTGGGGTCAAGGGTGCACGTTCTAACCTGAAAACATTTTTCAAAGTTAGAAACGCAAGCAGCACCCATTATTTCAACACTTGTGCGTAATCATAGCAAGCATAACAGAAAAATTGAAACTCTTAGGATTCTTCGTTTTTTATGAGTATTTCTACGAGTATTTTTGATAATCTTGATGCTGGTCAATAGTGCTTTTGTCCACTGAAATTGGTGCAGTCACTAACAATTTATTTAGCACACCACTTGCAAATAGGGGGTTAGATTGACAACAATTTTGATGGGGTGAGGGAATATTTTCGGACCTTAGGTGGCTTCATAACCTGGTCCTAAAGTGGTCTTTCTAACGGGGGAGTGTAGCGATTCCCAACGCTGACGTACGTTAGTACTTTGGTGCTTGTGTGCAGGACTACCCTCCGGTAGCGTACTTTTGGTATTTGTTTCATATGCTATCATCAAAAAGATGGATTCCTGCAAACACCCGAATTCCGGCAAACCTGAACTTAATCACAATCTACATCTCCTATCCCGGGCATGGTCGACACGCAAGAGATAGGGAGACTAATTGTTTAGTTGGACAACGACATATGGGCGCACGAACAGACAATTTCGGACGATGTGAGGCCAACTGAACAATCTGACTGAAATTGATTTGTTGCTGTGGGACGGGCCTATTTTTCACCTCAAGGTCACTATAAATTCATTGGAACCGTTGCTTCCTGTAGCCTCTATAGATCAACATAGTGGAACAGTCCTAAATTCATTCTGGCACCAATTTATCACAGCATTATGGCATCAGGATGTGGTCGTAAATGTGTGTTCTATCTGGATATCTCCGGGGACACACTAGCGCACTGTTGGGGTGAAATTCACCCGAGATTGACTTTTTAAATATTCTTCCACGAGGAGGCAGATGTATCCGAAAAAGCTGTCAAATAGTAATATTATTAAAAGAGTAGTCACCGGAAACGGGTAGGTGGCGTAAGTTTCTTCTGTCCACTGTAAAACACACGAGAAATCACGCGCAAGCGCGCCGGCGTGCCATAATTTGTCTGTAGCTCTTGAGTGTGGGTACATTAGTATAGTTGCCACTTTTATTGTTAACTGGCGTTCTCTTGTCATATCCGCAGAAACATCTTATGGGTAGGACGGTTCACCATACTGCCACCCTCATATACTGCGAGTTTCGACTGTTTGCTTGCATCCGCATGTTTTGAAAATTATGGGCCACCACCTGGATATGATGATTGAAATCGGGTTCCCCAAATATGTCATACCTCCCATCTCTGTCCTCAGCTATTCGTACACGCCGATCTGTGCGCACAAACGGTATGTGAAATTATATATCCTGGGTACATGAAAGCTATGTAATATGGAAACGGATGCCATATCGAGCCGAATTGGCCAGTGTTTTGGGTTTTTTACATATTGCTCTGCCAAGTGTTTCTGCAATGTCGTGTAGGTTAGAAAACGCCTAAATCGTGCCTACTGAAGCGACTTATCCTGATTACTTTGAGACTAACAGGAACAAATTCGTTTTCTATTCTGGAGCAATTACTCATGCTCGTAGTCTGCAGCTGCGCTGTGCCATTGGAATATGATATCCGCATAGCTACTATTGCCACTACTTCATAGGGCGAACCTTCGTGGTGCTATTTATTACATCGAACTACTGCACCTTGTTGGGAATATTGCGAACATTCATCAATATTCAGCTGCTCGGAATGGATGGATTCCACAGCGCCATTGTTATCCCATCTACCGCAAAATAAAACAAGTGGCTTTTGGCACCGCACTTGGAGCCAGGCAACTAATTCGTCGGAGTTGAGGTAGCACTGGTTGAGTATATCCAGAAACGTCGTTGGACAACTTGTGCATTCCAGTGTAACAGTCATGCCTCAGTCTGTTTAGGTTCCAATATTCCATCAGTCAGGGAGATCTTTTAGCGATTTAATGAATTTCAGCACGGCAACCATATGACTGTATTTCGAAAGTCTATTGTATTTTTGTGAGTAGCTACTCACTAACACACAGTAGATAAACTGTTACATCCGTACAACCTGAACGAAATGGGCCATGGTATTGGAGCGGCTGCTGAATAACAAATATTGTTGTACGTCTTCCTCACAAAAACTAGAGTGAGCAAGCAAGTCCTGAGAAAACTTTATGCTCGAGGACACCACACCGTGACATGTTATCCTCAGCCATCACATCCTGGGGAGACTTCGCTTCAGAGAATTTTATTCGGGGATGATTTATGCTATGATTTATAGATTTATAGATTTATAGACTCAGCGTGTTTGGCTGCTTATTCATAAACCGTCTGAGAATGATATTGATGGTACAATGGCATTAACTACAATAAGCCGGCGTTACAACTCATCTGCCTCACACCGTAACCTGTATACATCTATGTATCGGCTGATTTGCAATCTTGGCCGCATACCGAGTAAGCTTAAGATGCTGAGATTTGTGGCCCGACAGCCCGGTTCGACTTGCTCTTTGCATTTGGGTTGAACACAGGATGCGGGTCGTATCCACTTTTGCCTTGGCCAGGTTGGTACGCACATGACCGGCTGAATTTGGAACTTTTGTCGGCCAACCAATGAATTGGCAGTGAGCATATTTTTGACCCGACCTGTAAGATGAATGAATATCACAAGAAATACCATTAGGTGTGCTATTTATCACATTAGTTCTTTGTTTGATACTATGAAAATTATTTTCTTCGAAATGCTATTGTTATCATTCCGGGTTTTCTTAATGCGTAACATTGGACCCTATTTTGATGTGCACAGGAACCTCCATCGTTGTTCCCCAAACTGTTTGTAAATATATGGATAGCACTGCTGCGCGCAGAACGTGTGATAAAGTCTTGAGTGACATTTTCGTTACAGAGTTACAGATCAGAAATTGAAGTAGTCCTTACAGTGCACGCACTTGCAAGCGACATTATTAACAGTTTGATTTTTAAGGCGGATGAGTAACTGTGGTTTTTTTGGATATATGGAAGAACATAGGTTGAGCATTACCTCGTGTTTGTTTTGCACGCACACGGCCACGGTGAACTTTATAACAAGTCGTTGATCAATTTAACTTCCAACAACCATGACGTGTGGCCAAAAGTTGTCTGCCAATGGGTCACAGCCAAGCGAAATAAACGGAGAGGTTTGACAAAACTAGTTCTATTTCTTTTGTTCAAGTGTGCTCTGAACCTTTGACCTATCGCAGACCTTTCTAACTTATCACCGTTGTCCAACAAGCCCCTATCTAAATGAATGCCCTCTCACTTTTGTAGAGATTCTATACGAAATTCTGTTTTCTATTTACCGTTAATCTCAATCTGATGTTAAAGAACTGCAACTACCGTTTGTGCCGTCTTGATGTGTTGTTTGAACTCATGGGGGAGTATAATTGCATGCAACAAGACTAACCGTCCTTTTTTTATCTCAGAAAGCTGAGTCTGTTATTATCACTATTACTGTTACTCTTAGCTAGCACTAACTTGTCAATAACGTAACCCGAAAACGCTGACTTTTCGAATACGAGCTCTGGTGCGTAAGCTCAAACCGGGTTGGCAAGATCCCGAAGGTATTGCTTAACGTCAGAATCACTTGAAAACCTATTACCAGCTCGAAACATGCGACATTATTAGTTTCGACCAGTTTTGCTCACCATAACTGGTTTGGACCGAAATGTAGAAATACCATGATTAATGGTGGCCTTTAAGAAGAGACCAAATTTCGCTGCGGCGTGATAGTAACCTCCCCAACCCATACAGCGATATTGCGTAGTGTACTTGTGACACGCTCAGAGCTTCTCATGCAATTTCGGTCAATGGGTAGAGGTCAGGCTAACTAAGGCTTAAAGTTGGGAGACGGACCATCGGTAACGAATCACTTCTTAAAAATGTAGGCTGCTGCCACCGTCTTAAACCAACTATCGCTGCTTTTGAGCCCAAGGCTTTGGTTGAGGATCCTAATCATCCTCCTGTCTAGGTCTGGCTGGCCTCGCAGTATCCCAGCTCACGTACAACCATGAACTGTAAACTTGCAGTAACCTTATGTTACATCAGCCATGGCATAGTGCTATCAGCTGGGTTGCCTTACTTTCTGCATGCAGCGGGGCCACTAGGCAAAACCAGGCCACTACTGACGCCTCCCTTCTTTCTAATTCACACATTCCTTCTTCTCTCCCTCTTCACACTACTGCTAACATCATCTCTGTGGGCCCATTCTTAAGGACTTGCAAATACTTGGGCCCCCATTGCTTCTAGATAAACATCTACGGTTTACTTATTACGGTACGGAAGTATCGGTGATTCTGCCATTTATGATGATAATGAGTACTGGTTGAGGAAAATACTGTGGCCCCCATTCGAATGGTATATGATTTAAGCGGTAGCAATATTGATCCTGAAAGTCAAATTTCTTGTTGGAGGGCCTATTAAAACGAACGACGACATGGTGAGTCCGACAGTTTAACTTGTGCATGCCATTGCTGCCTTTATTGATATGTGTACCGCTTTTCACCATCCACAGAAATTGTTCCAAATGTCATGACTACAGAACTACTGTCACAAAAGTCGTGCACTTGATTATTTGTAGGAGTTCCGTATCTTCACCAGTAAAAGACGGGAGATTTTGTCGCTTATTGTTGACCGCGTAACCTGGCTGAACCTTGCCACATCTCACCAAGATCGGCGTGTAGTTTGAAATACATTTCAAACGGATTTTGGAAGATATCATGGATGAATTATGGCTGTCAAGCTGTGGTTTTGTTTTACAAGCTTTACCACCGAACCTACAGGAGGGACGGAATAGACACCAACAGATATAACTTAGTTTTCCATTGTATGTATCCGCGTGCGTACAAGAGCAAACAACTTCAATGACGTTGATGTGCGCATCCCGAAAAACAAAGTCTCACGTTGGGAACTCGCAGCGGATTTAAAAACGCATGAGATTATTACTGCTTACCTGATGCATATCGGTTCAGAAGGGAAAAGTCGAACATTATGGCGTGACTGGGGCACGTTCGTATTTGTTACAATGAACAGGATAGCGTAATAAAGCTTAAGAGATAAGTGGACTTTTTTGTGGTAATGTTGAACTTTATTGATTCTGATTTGTTGGAGAATTTTGGGAAATTTATTTCCCTCACGTTTATGGTGGAAGAACATTTTTCCCGACGGACTACACTATTCATAAGATCGTTGGATGCTTTTGGACTTTTGGCTGGTGTTTTTCGTAGCGAAAACATACAACGACACCTTGGAAGTTGTATTAAGATAAACAACAGGCGGTCTTCCTGCGGCATATCTAGTTGAGGGGAGCCACAAACGAGAGATTCAATTGGGATTCACCTGCGTTTGCCATTGTCACCGCCGATCAGAATGCGAGAAAATAATAATACGTGTTTCCAAAAGAATATTCGCAAGGTGTATCGAAGCAGGAAACAACAATGAATCGACATTTTAGGCCGGTTCTGGTTCTGGTCCAGATTCTTACCCATTCGGGCATCAAGGAGCATGACTACCCGGACGGGTGAAATTATGCCAGAGTTTGTAGTGAAAACGTATTGTTTGTGTCAAAATACAAACTTAACTTACAGAAAGCAAAAGAATTCACAAAGAGGATTTTCACACCATCTATTTTTGTCGTATACTTTAAACATTCATGTCGCTGGATTTCGTAGTGAGTACACCCCAACTTTTACATTGGTGATGCATTATTAGACAACAAAAACAACATTTTCTTATACGCGCATAATTGAGCAACTAATGTGTTATGAATGTACATTCAAATGTGTCCATTTTGACAATCAAGTGATTTTTAAAGCTCTTCCCAAAGCCTCCCGGACTATACGTGTCTAGCGTTATTCTTGCATTCTGTGTTTCTAAAGCACTATCTCCTTTCAGACAGAAACCATCATCCTGATATTTCGTGTGAGATTTTCTTGAGAGAAGGATAAAGTTATGACGTCTTTATTGCAAGGCGTGTCATTCTGATGATAAAAGGTAGAAAATCCTTTTAAAATGTAGGAATGGCCAACGATCAATGTGGCTCTCAGAGACTTTTAGAAACCTCGGTCATCAACCCAATGGGTTTGCTGGCGTATGCTTTTGGGGAGCATACCATGAAAGTCACATTATTTTTCACTTTTTCAGAGATGGCTTAATCTGGATGGTTTTCAAACTGCCTGCAAGTACAATTCATGTTTTGTCAAAAAACGGAAGCCTTGTTGAAATTCGGACTCTGTTTTCCGCGGATCACCCAACAACTCATCCGTTATTATGGACTCAATAAAATGAGAATTTTTGTGATTTCATAACTTTTCAGTGTATTTCGATTTTACTGTTGATATGAGTCAGTAAGAAAATTTATCGCAATGAAACGAAACTCTGGCAAATTGTCTAATCTGAAGAGAACCTATGCATTGGAGGAGCCGAATTGCTTACTTCCCTAATGTACATGAAGAGTTCCCACTAGCTGTCACAAGGTGGCAGTTCATCTGAACTTGTGGTAAAATTCTTCCTCTCCCACCACGGCACGAAACATCCTCAGTTCGTACAGATAGTTCTAATATCAGGTAACTGAGGCCCAGAGTTCGTTCGTAATCGTCGGCCGGTTGTTGTTAGTACATCAGCCAATTCAGTGTGTTTTACAATACCGGCAATGAGTTTGATCAAGTCTTCATTATGTACGGCTCAAATAGTTTGCAATCTTCAGGTTTTTCCGCAACTCGGATTCCAATTTGAGTGGTGCCCGAGTAGATGGCTTAAACTGGCTCGAAGTTATGTCGGCTTTCCAGGTAGCATTATGCCTTAGGATGTTAACAATCAGTGGCCCCGTAAGTGGATTAGCATACTGCGTTACTTACTCAACTCTGTAAATTTAGATGCACGCTGATGCAAGTTTGAAGAATGAGTGCTAAGTACACTTAGGCGACGATGAATCTACTCATTGTCACTCTGTTGTTACTGAGATAATACCCTAAAAGTGTGCCATTTGGAAGCACATTTGAAGCAAACAAAGTGTAGCAATTTACGGGTCCACACAGAAAAATACATCTGAGGTTTATAGTGCGCACGGCTTACCTTATAATAGGCAAAAAGAATAGGCTGACAACGTGTCTCGTTAATGAATATGTACCACACATTTCGTTTTTTTCAGGTGAAATGGGAAAGGGTGGCGGAATAATCGTACTCTTCCTCATTCATTAGGTAGAAGAAGCACGTCAACGAATTCTAGATTACTAAATCAGATATACATTTATTGACAGCAAAATGTATCGTACGGTTTTTTTTATCCCGGTAGCAGCAACCATTTACGTTTCGTCAACTTGCAGCAGTACATGACTTGCTGGTGCATTTATATGCTCCACTGATGTTTCATTGCAATGCTACTAGGTAGTCGGCATCGCAGCACTTTACACCTCAGTTAACCAAGTTTACGCTCGGACTCCACTGAAACAAATTTGCCCGTACACTCAAAGCTTGTGTGTATGTGATCTTCGGTGTTTTACTACTTGAAAGCGCGATAAGGATAGAATAATTTTCGCTCAAGCAGTATGACATTGTACTTTGCGCGCAGAGTTCATTCGGGTGCCTTTTTGTCATTTGGTTTGGAAAGATTGGTTAAGTTTTACTACTTTATCTTTATATTAATCTAGGAACATTAGAAGCACCGAAAGGTTAGGACATGGGTAAACTGAGAAGGCGAATGATTACATTAGCCGTTTGACCCCTTCAGTCGTGAGGTGGTCAAGCATGTATCCACTTAACAAATTATTCCGCAATGTGAGTTCTATTGTTAATGGGTAGATGGCCAATCCCTAGTTGCAAAGCTGCAGGCTGTTCGGTAGATGGCAGGTTCACATCAAACTAGATATTTGTAAGAAGCAATTTGAATTTGACTCATGGCAGGGTTCTTCTTGACTTTTCACCCATGTATAGATTCCCTCTAGGGGTGATACGTCGAACAAAAGTCAATCGATAATAATACAGTGAGTTTGCAAATTTCAGAAACCTTTCTGGTTTCCTCCAGCAAATTTTACAACTTCTTTTTATTAAAGCGAGCTCCTGCGATCCACCAGTTTTCTGCAAATCTACGTCTAACTAATCAGGAACCGTGCAAAACACTGAAGATGAAACCGCTTTATTAAAATCAGTTCTACAACCTGTGACTGCCCTACAGCCCAAAAGCTAAATAATCAAAAACTTAGCAACTGCTGGTCTTTGCATGACAGTAGCAATCTTCAGCATACCGTGAGATTTCATCTGATTTCGAAGGAAGACTGAAGGAAACATTTTCAGACTTCTTCCCTGGAGGAGTTTGACTAGCATTAAAGTAGAGAAAGAAGGCAATTTCAAGCTATCTCATTCCCTATCCTGGGAAGCATCAACTTAAATGAATAATTTCAATTATTGACCATGCAACAATGACTCAGGAGACCATGCCCATTCGTAAATCCTGGTCCCACAGTAACTAAAAACGAATAACTCCCAAACAACTCAGATACGACACGGACTGTTGTGAGAACGAAATTTGTTTTGACCTCCTGGAAGTCGGTAGGTCAAAACCATCCAGCTGTTGATTTTTTGTTGAAAAATGTGTATTTACTTGTCAAAGTGAGTCGGCATTCGGATTTGCTTGTCGCACGTAACGACGCTGATAGCCTTGATGTTCCATACATGGCGCTCCAAAGAAACCACTCTTGGCTGCGCGGGCATCTGCGAGAATGGGTTTCTGCGTGTAAAGCCAAAGGCTGGGGTCATGAGACGCGCGGAGCGGGCTGAGTTCCAAAACTAACGATGTATGCGGAATATGTTCTAAAGTCCGCATCCTGGTACACACATAATAGCATTGTAGACAAGGGTTGAGTTGGTTTTGTCACACGAACACATTTGTAGCGTTTGTGTAGACCCATCAATATGGGGCATATATAAATCGCCGAATTTGGTCGCTCACACTTGAATTCAGACAGTCTGTTTTGCATAAACCGCTTCTCTGCGTTGCTGATAAAATCCGTGTAATTTAAAGCAGAAATTTGTGCTTCGACTTGCTTTCATCGGTAGGTTTATGGCCGGTGAACCTCACTCAGAGTTAAATTGTAAGCACAGCAAAGTGAAAGCTCATAAAGGGGTGCTACTCGCAAGCTGATAAGTAGTCTGCTCTAGCCCTTGGGACGGAGGGTCAGAAACGTTTATTTCCAGCACTGTAGTCGTTCTAACGATGCTGCTATAAATTCTAAGGTGTATATGATAAACCTGACAACGACCCAACCTTGCGTACTCTGACAGGAAAAAATGCGCAAAATTTTAGGTTGCAGAAGGCCTGGCTTTCCTCAGGGATCCAGGAGACATTAAGGGACTCGTTAACCTTACGGTGTCTAGATGACTGTATCAAGCCTTTTCGGGCAGTTTCATTTTTGTTCCCAACTTCGTGTTTTATAAAATCGTTCCACACTGCATTGTACCACTGGGTTATGGTCAGGTGTCTTCTAAAATGCTCCGCTGTAATTCTCGTACCCCCTTATCGATACGGTTGTCCAAAAGATCCTAGGTAGTTACAACCACCATTCCATTAGGATAAAGCCTATGGAAAGAACTCCGATCGGATATTTAATATCAGCTCCTGAAATCTCCTCATCTGCACTACAACTCTAAAAGCGTTTAATAATGGGTTATTACGTCAGCATATTAAATCGATGCTGCTACCAAATATACGGTGAATAGACTTAAGTTAACAGAGCCACCTCCATACTCAATCGAAGGCTATTCTTGGGAAGTAGCTGAATGAGTGAAATACAAATACAACATTTTCAAACGCGATATAATCCATCCTGAAAACCCATTAGTCGTCGTACAGTCAAAAACTATGATTGTTTTTTGGTTAAAGGGACAGTCCCCCATGTCTTTCTCAATTTTTTTCTACGATTTAATGCAGGGGACTTTTGGCCACGAGGGCCCCACTATCGGTTAGCTGTTCAAATTACTGTCCGGGAGATCTTGAATTCCATACTATCAGAATTTTTGTGGTGCCACTGCCCATGATTCATAATAAGGATAAAACCGCTGTACAGTGCTTCTCGACTTTTCAGTAGAAGGCTATTCTTGGGAAGTAGCTGAATGAGTGAAATACAAATACAACATTTTCAAACGCGATATAATCCATCCTGAAAACCCATTAGTCGTCGTACAGTCAAAAACTATGATTGTTTTTTGGTTAAAGGGACAGTCCCCCATGTCTTTCTCAATTTTTTTCTACGATTTAATGCAGGGGACTTTTGGCCACGAGGGCCCCACTATCGGTTAGCTGTTCAAATTACTGTCCGGGAGATCTTGAATTCCATACTATCAGAATTTTTGTGGTGCCACTGCCCATGATTCATAATAAGGATAAAACCGCCGTGCAGTACTTCTCGACTTTTCAGTATGGACTACCTCACCAAAAAAAACAAAAGCTCCATTGAATTACTTAAAGGTTCTCATACTACCGAAGTATATGCATTCTGTCGATGTTGCCGATTCGTCACGTAGAATGGCTGGTCACTTTTTTGGACACTTGAAGTTCTCGTCTAAGAGCCGTTTAGTGAATGACCGGATAACTTACTAGTGAGTAGCGGATTGTTGCCATGAAAATCAGCCAATCCGATAACTGACTCACTTGGCCTGACGTGGCTTTTTGTGAAAACGAAACATTGTCCACCGATTGTTTACCAAAAGCTCATCTGTTTTTATAGCTACTATGAAGCGTGTTCTTCGGAACTATGCGGTTAATATATTTGATTGGCGAGAAACACAGCCAATTCACAACGGCATTCCTGCATCTACAGTTACTAAACCACCGGACAGGCTCCATGCATCAGCTCAAACAGCATTCTCAGTGGCTAAGTCATTCATGAAACCAAGGGTCCTGTCAACTCCTCAACATTGACCTGATATCTACTGTTCATACCTTTGAATCTGCCGAAACTAGACACACAGAAGCAAAATCAGCTTAAATCGTTAGTGAAATGTCACTAGACAAAGTAAAACCGAGTAACTACTGCTCAAGACTTTGTGTGCTGAGGCCGCACACACCACCTAGTATTTATTTCGGTGTATAAATTCAGGAAAAGCTCCGCTTCAAAGAAACCGGACTGGACAATTTAAACTGGTAATAAGAGCAGATGAAATAACCTTTTTAGCTGAAGCGGAGAACCTATAGCTCACATTCCTAAATTTTCAACAGGCAGATGCCCTGTCTCACTGAGAGGCAACTGCACTACGGTCAAGTGTTCAGCTAGTGGCCTGAAACTGTTCACTGGAATTTCGTGAAGTGCGCACTACTAATGATTTTATACAGGAGTAAAACGGCTAAAAAATTCATCTCGGCTTCACAACGTAGGCTGACGTCGCTTACAGGAAGAACTCTTAATTGAAAATTAAGATTATCGGGATATCTTTTGAATTCGTTTCCCCTATTATGTTACAACACATCTTGTTTTGTGAGTTCGGCAAGGCTGCGCAGATTCCAACATTAGCAGGTGGATCAAGATGGTTGGGATAGAATACTATACCGACAGAAGTTGTGTGTGTGACAAAATCGTACGTCATTTCAATGCATGGACTACTCCGTGTAGCGGAATTCGCGGATTTCCTTTGAAAAAAAGATGCCTAAAATCATCTACATGTGCAAATAGTACACACTCCTTTGTACATAATAAATGTCTAGTGTACGTTGGTGTTTGTACCAAATCATTTCACGCCGAAAACCTCCAACTAGCTTAGTATTAAACCAGGATAGCATTTTTCCCTTAAAAGGGCCATCAGATAGAGAACGTGGAAAGGGTAGGTGAAGGAATTCAGTCCCTTCTCAAAACCCACTCGAATTGTACAGATGAATTGTTTCGCATGGTTCAAAATATGATGAAAGTACAATTTGTGATTTTTCGGGCTTTCTATAGTTTGGTCGCACAATAAGAGCGTCCTATGTGTGTCGGATTATTATTGATTTGAACTTGAATGTGGACTGACCTAATGTCTACAATTGTGCATTTGGTGACATCGTGAACCAATGATATTCACTTTCAGGTGCCCATACTTTACAACGCTTGGATTGGTTGTTCCTCGGAGCTATCCGTTAGGCGGGTAGGATTTCTGTACCTAATATATTTAGCTAATTCCGGTTTACCGTACAATCATTTATGTTTTATGCCGCAAAACCAAGAAGCGTCATAGAGGTAGGTTTTAACACATTTTGTATTCATGCAAACAAAAAATTTGACGCATTGTGAAACTTTCTTCGTTGTGTTTGTCGCAGTGTAAGCGGGGAGCGTAGTGGTAAAAGTTCGGTTGGGCCGTTATGGAACGTTCGCGAAAACGATTCACAGGACCCACTTTAAACAATGAAACTAATAATAATTTGTTTATAATTATAGGGACAATGAAAGTAATGCATTTAACTAACTGGTGAAATGTGACGCTTTACAGAAATTACTCTGTTTTGAGAACTGCTGATTATTATTATTAGTGAAGTGACTAATGAAACTCGATAGTCGATTTCGAGGGAGAACATTTTGACACTCTACATAGAGTAATAAGACAACGACACTTCCTTACCCAGGGGCAGACAACGGATTTTTCCCACGTCCCATGTTTTCTGTTCCTTGATGTTTATGCTATTGGTGAAACGCAAAATCAATCTCAGTGGATAATTATGTCGCAGTAGACACCGGTCAAACACCAGCAAATTTTGTGAGTTGTTTCCTTTGGAACCTTAGCCTCTTCCTAAGCGAATGCGCTCACCTTTTATGGTACGTGATGTAATCAGCGGCCCTTGTTACTCCAATCAACTGTTGCGATAGCCGACAAGTGGATAGCTACTCCAATTCATCTTTCAATAAAAGGACCAAATAGATGACCGCAAAGATAACGAAAGATTTATGAAACTAATGTTTATACAGGTTCCACCGGGGCAAATCATGACTGAAAAGCATGGTTTTCTCGTGTTCCTTGGTCGTTTGATACTCCTCTACTTAATAGATTAATTGATTTTTAAGGTTTGGCTTTACGTCTCAAACAACAACGTTGAAATACATATTTAGCAACAGTACGAAGACCAGCCTAATGGGACATTTGCGTTGATCACTCTGCTATCCAAGCCAAACCTATAAGTCAATAAAAACACTCATATTCATGGTGGCCGTTGACTTGTTCGCTGAGCTGGGCAATTTGATTGCAAACAACAACAAAACAATTTGATTGCACAACCACCAACCCGCCGCTACGCACTACTACGCTCCACAACAACGCACTGCTAAAGCCACTTCGATTGGTGATGAAACGTTCGCAATCAAATTGCCCAGCTCAGCGAACAAGCCAACGATCTACACTACCTGAGGTACCGACATTTTCTTCTATTCATATTCATGTTTTCATATATCGTATCCGCCAGCCACGTTGTTTTTTAAATAGTTTTTTAGGTTTGAAGTCCATAGGGTTGCACATCTATCGTACTCCACATAACTTGGCTCATGTTTCTAACACCTTCAAAGCTCAGCAGATTACTAAAGAAGTATATGGTCGGGAGCCGCTGATGGGTAAAAATATCCTTTAATTTTCTGACGCAGTAAGTGAATTTTGTGAAGTTTATGGTGCACAATGCTTATCTTTAAGCTCAGGAACAAAGGCTAAAGATTTATTGACTTGACAGATATCGCGTTTTTCTAAGTTTATAGTAGCATTTTGACCAACCCTCATCAGTTGGCATATCATTTGCCATGAGCAGTTTTAAAGCGATGTACATCAGAGAATGTGAAAATGGTGTTATGACGTTATCATGCATACAAGCAGGCCGTGTTGCTCTCATCAGAATTTCAGTTACCGCCTGTTCTGCTTAACTGGCGGCCACTTGTCGTAAATCGAGTGACGTGCACCAAAAGGGTTTAGCAAAAGTATCAATACCCGCACTGCAATATGTGCCAAATAAGGGATGGCCGTTTGTGAACCAGAACAGGTGCAGCGCAGAATAATGTGGGACCGAGAAGTCTGGATGCATTTTTGCTTCTGTGTTTAAATAATTCAGGACTCACTTGCAAAGAATGTGCAGAAAATAGGAACGGGGAAAACCATCGATAATGAATATTTGTATATTACTATAAGACGATTTCAATGATACTCAGATGTACTTTGACAACATTCGCCTGAAACTTCCTTGTATTTTAAATCTCCTTTACTCAGTGGACTCATTATATAGTATACAATATTATATGTATTATATGCACATATTTTACAAATATCATTTTGCAAATAACTGCAATGTGCGGTTATCCAGAAAAAACATTGTAAATAACGCATATTCGCTGGTGTTGGCCAATTAACTGGTTAGTTCCTGGAGGACTATATATATATATACGTATATATATATATAGTCCTACATGGGAAATCAATTTTTTACACGTCTTGTCCTGAGTGAGACATCACGTGGTTGTGCCAAGGAGTCAGAACGCCATTCACAATTTTTGTGTTTGTTGTGAAATTAAATTCTATCAAAGCTCTTTTTCTTGCTGGCATAATCAAGCGCATTATAAAACCAATTTTTATATCTCCATTTCGGCATCTTTGGCAATAATCAACTGAAAGATGATATAAGTCGTTATACTTTGGTTCAAAACCCAAACTGAGCAAACCATCACCTCAAAGCTGTCTGATCAAATCACAATCGCTTGTTGAAACACTTCTTTCAACATTGTATTTCTGGAATTTTATTCACAGAATTATGAGGCTGCTTGCAATTTTATGTATTCTAAGATAGGAACAGTCTTTGGAATGAATCAACCATGTTTGTACCTGTTAGATGCCATGATTTAAGCATCGTTAATTAACTGGATAGGTAACCTTTTCTGCCTCTTTTGAATGTAATCTTTTGACTAATTCGTTTGTAATGGAAAATTATTTTTTTTAAAGCAAAATATTTGGTAACTAATATATAGCTTCGACCTGAGGAAATAGTCTGGTTAACATTACTCTAAAAATGTAGGAAACGTTTTGAAATAACAAAAAAACAGAATAATGTCATGAGCTCCTTGACGTTTGCTTACAAAATTTATAAGGGCCGAGAATTTAGCTCACGGTTTAGTTAATAGCTTTCCTTGATTTGTGTTGCCTTCAGCGCCACTGTACATTGAGATTATTAGTGAGACTCTGTCGGAAGCTACACTGGTGCGTTCTCGATGAACTGTTATTATTTAGCTAATTTGCTGAAAAACGGAGTTGGCCGATTGTTTTTCTCTGTACACTTTAATTCGAGTTATGGTTTTACGAATGTTAAACCATGCTAAGCAAAAAGGGAACGACAAACCGGCTGCCCCAACGGTGTGGTTTCTCTTGACTAACAAAAAACTTCGTCTTCACAGATTTTCCATTCCAGTACTTCCTCCTTCGAGCGTATATTCTCACTTGAGTCTTGCCTATCTCACGATCCCAATCAATCATCTGCTCCTCAGCTCATGAACGGGATTGATTTCCTCTGTCATTACCTGTTTGTTTTGTTCACATCTGACCACAAGAAGACGACCCCCATGAAGAGTGCGATGAGTCGAAAGTAATGTCCACCTACACAAATTTAGGTGAGGCAGAGATGCCAGTTCGCCTCCTATTGAAATGGGACATAGCGCAACTGATCCTTCACAAAACCTCGTCAATTAGGATTTTAACCGCTTAGAGCCTCATAAGTCATGTCTTCGTAGTCCTCAGATGTTAGGGGTGTACGCCAAATGTACAGAATACTCATAAAATTAAATGTTGATTTCATACGTGTATTCGATTCTGCCGATTGGTCGGTCTTTGTAACCACATCAGATTGTGGGAGGATTTTACGGAGCACTGTCGGTTTACATAGACCCATACCTCTGGGTATGGATGAATAAATATATATACATATATATATATATATAGGTAGTGGAAATAAAATATGACAAGGAATATCACAGAAAAAATTCAACTAGATTTGCACTAAATTCGAACACAGTCAACGTTGTCAATTGTTTGAGGAATATGGATAATAATGCTGTTACCTTCGGATGGATTCTATTTGATTTTTTCTGCAAATGTTGGGTTGTGATCGAGTCAACAAAAGTCAAATTCATGAAACGTTACAGTCAGATGGGATACGAAACCTTTCAGCTTACCACGACACACTAGGTCGTCAGTTCACCTTCAGTTGCCTGGTATATGACGGACTTTGGCTATATGATGACAGTGAAATTTTCTTGGGCATTGATATTTGGATTTGTTTTTGCAGGAAAGAAACAGTGTTGAACGCGTGACCATCGCGGTTAATTTTTCCGACGGTTATAAAAATGTAGGCTGAAACTTTCAAAAGGATTCCAAGTAGGACCTTTGTTATGAAAAGTATCACAACCTGTGCTATTAAGTGCTGCATTCACCTCCATGAGGCTTCACCAATTTTGTCTGATAAAAGGGCTGCAACTCTACATAACAGGACTGTTTACTCGGAGAATTCATCTGGTGAGATGAGTTTGTAGTCGGCTGTTGAATGCGCCCCATTTGCTGCCTACTAGCGCTAAGCGGAATTGTGGTGAGCCAAAACACAGTTATAGTTGTAACATGGCTGGACATCAAAATCTGTTAAGACTGAGTAAGGCAGTTTTGTATTTTCACAAACTCATTCATTTGTGGCTTTTATACCTCAGAAGTTATGAGCCAATGTTCAGTGTTAAATGTGGCAAGCAAACAATTTGACGGAAAAATTGGCTGCCATAATGCTGTTTTGATGTGATAATAAATAAACACAGTAACCTGAGATACGGAACAACAGCCAACCTTGAGGAGACTAGTCTAAATAGCTAAGACTAGGCTCACGGTGCTACCTGGATAGGAGCTTTGTGGTGATTCTGTCGGAGTTCCCATTAGGCATGCCATATGCTGATCACTGTTGCCACTTTGTTTTATGCAATATCAACACCGGACAGACAAAATTCCAGATATGTTCTTAGCATGATTGGTTTTTGATACCACAGTTTTTACAGTAGAGCTACCACTTGAGATGGAAGATAATTTTTCATACCTCAGCACTTTTTAAACTCGTGAGATTGTACTGAGGCCTGTTCTTTAATCCCCTTCTTGCGTGGAACATTTGACGTCAGTCTTTGAAATGGTTAACCGGAAACTGCATTGCGTCTTCTTAACTGGTTCGAACATTAGCCATTAGCTTCCAAATTTCTCATGTCTGTAGTTTATGTAAATCTTGTTGGAAATGCGTGTTTTCAGGTGTATCAATTTATTTTTTATCGGTGATTCAAGAAAGTACGATCACTTCAACTTCTCCGAGAAGAAGCCCAAGTAGGCAGTGAATAGGTCTCTTGTGATAATTGTTTGCTTCAGAAGACTCGGTCTCTGAGTGACGGGTCCAAAATTATGGGAGAGATAATTCAGCTTGGTTTTTGTACTGCCGACGTCGCATGAAAGCCAAGTAATCGACAGAGGAGTATGATTGGTATATAAAGGACTTAAACTTTGCACACTTATGAACGGTCTTTTATTTTACCCAAACTCCGTGTGTTGCATTGGATTGTAACGTATTGGGAAAAAAACCACGTTTATGTTAGAAAGGGGTTTGCGTCAGACTTCGGTCAATTTGCTTGGGAAATTCCCTGTGTATGTTTTGTTTTTTTCTATCCTTTCACGGCGTCTGGCTGGGAGGAAATCTCCAAATGTACAGTAGCTGTCTCTCCATACCAGCGACTATTTGCATATTGGACGTTTGTTTGACGAAATATTTATCTTCCGTTGAGATGGACTCACCACCTTGGTGTTTTGTAATAAGGGTGGCCCAGATTTCACTGAATTGTGTGCGATAAAAATTCGATCTGCTTAGTGAAACAGTTACTCCAGGTTTAAGGTAAGATTGTCCAAGGGTATGACTTTATCTTCACGGCATTTTTGCACGAATGATAAGGCTAGTTAAGTGTCAGATGGATACCAAAACTCTAGAGAGTGGTAATTTGTGTGAGAATCGGGTCCCAGGAACCACCCTCTGAATCATTTGAAACTGCAGTAGTTTTAAAATAGAGGATTACGAATTTCTCCGCATTGATCGCCGCCCGCTGTACCAGTCATCCATATTAAAAGAAGAGAGGAAATATGTAAAGTACACTGCACATTTTGGATCAGAAAGTTGAGTGCATCTTTGATCAGTATCGTGGAGCAACGTATTAGTTCAGTTGGCATGAACCCATGCTAAGAGCTATTGTAGTTGGTAGAAGGAGAATCCCTACAGTTATGGATTTGGATTGTTGGGTTACAGCTGGTTGATGCACACACATCACTAGCTTAATTCACTGTTTGACGTTTACACTGACATGCGCCATTCACACCTGTGCAGCTGACAATCAGTACAGAATGAGGTGTACTGTGGAATGCGCAAATTTGCGCTTTAACTTAGTTACACGTGCCTCATAACTCAACTTTGTTTCAATGTAGGTGATCGTCTTTGTTAAATGTGATGATGTCACATCCCTAGAATCCAACGAGAACAGGCGAAGTAGCGCCAATTACCACGTTTATCCGCAAACAGCATTTCCGTTATATACATAATAAATATGTCCCGATATTGGTGTGTTGGGCTAAATGCTTTAGGCAACGCTTGATCTGTAAAGGTTACTAGTCAAACAGAATCCACCGGAATGTAGTAGATAAAATTTCGCTTCCATTTTATCCCATAAATTTCTAGTAAAATACCAATACAGTAATGTTTGAGTAATCTTTTTGGATCTATTCGTTTTACTCGCGTAAAAAACCGTGTGAACGTTAGTGAATTTAGCTATCTTTTGTTTCCATCTGGTAAGCAGATAGCGAAGCTTCTGTGAGCAAGGAATAGCAGCCGCTTAGTTAAAAAGCCTGCAAGAAGTTCCCATTTTAAGAAGTGTTTTACCAAGCCCTACTGAAGTTCGATCTTCTCGGTGTTCACGCTTTCAAAAACCAATTTCATGCCTCAAAGTAAAGGAACAACGTTCCCAAATAATTTCTAATACGAGTCTGGCAACCACTCTGAAGCCTTTATGTATTTTGAAGACATCGTGTTCATAATTATTAAGCTACTTGGGTTCAGATAGTTTTTGATGTTGAGTGTTTGTGGCGGTGAACCTGACTTCCGTTTTCCCACAAGGAAGTAGTACGTCGGCATTTTATAATTGTATTTTAACTCTGGCATTACTAGCCGGGAAGCAGAATAATGGCGATCTTTCACACAATCAAGAATCTGTAACATCCAACATAACGGATAGAATATATCACTTCATGAAGTTATATCAAGCATCGTGGAGTTATTTTATCCACAAAAGTGAGTAGTGTAAGGGGTTCGAGTAATGGGTAGCTGAAGTCCTCATGATAGCATGTTACGATGCAAAACCGATTGAAATACGATATAAAGGCACGGAAATATAGGGTAATCTGGCCATTGAGCTCAAATCAAACAGAGACAAACTGATCCCAACCAAGCTTGTTTCATCCAACCCCATTGAGTGTTGGCATGAAGTTGGTGCCTAATGAGGAACTATCAGTCACGTCCCGATACCGACGCTTGGTTGTCTCTGAGGTGCAACACACCTTCCAAAGTCGCCCCGAGGTGTATACCTCCTTTAAGCATTACGATGATTAAGCACAATAAGCAAGTATCTAAACGGCAGTTTCTAGCAAGATTTTCCCCCATGGATGATTCCTGGAATGGCATACATCTGTCACATTGACCTCCTCTGCACAGGTAACCCTTCAGATGGGAACGGTTGTAAGTACTCTTTCAATGTCTTCTTCAAACGCTTAAGTTCCATGGAAGCGATACGGAGTGTCGAGTGTACCCGCCTTCAATGACGATTCTTTCAGAGAAGATCTGTTACATTGCTATTTTGCGTGATTCCATTCGTCCAAATATTTTCGGATTTTTCAAGTTGTACGCCTTTGCATTTTGTTGCTATGACGGTAGCAGGTGGAAAATACACACGCTCAAATTATCCTACCGTAGTCTTGATTGCTGTTCATTCTCGTGTCTAATGGCTTGAGACGTACTAAGACAGATCTCCTTTTTAAGTGCAATCCTCTATTCACTAGGATGTAACGAAGCCGGCCATGCTTGACCGTGCAGTTTTGTTGCATTACCTGCTCTTAGCATCTAGTGTCCATAAGCCTTTACAGGGAGTTGTGCATTAGATTAGAACGCTAATCTCGGGTTTCAAGATAACAAGCTCTATGAGGTAAATCGAGGAATTGAGATCTGAAACGCTTTCATGATGCGAACTCATGCGTAAACGACGCCCAATATATTCACGGAAGCCAGCAACTGCTAATCAAAGCTCCCTAGATTGAAGAAACAAATTTTATAGTTTATGCCAAAGTTAATAACTTCAAAGCGGCATGTATTGGAGAAAACCCATCCCTCTCAAATGACTCTCATTTTAACCAATGTGCTCATGAATAAAATATTCAGAGCTATCAAAACTTTTGCTTCGTTTCCTTGGTTCACATGAACAGTGGTCGCTACTGAGGAGCCAAAGTTGTTGGTAATCTCATATTATCAAAATCATCTAGGAAAGACGATAGCGATTGCATGAAATATATTTCGATACAATCACCAGAGCCCTTAACTTTAGTTCAAAGTGCGGGCAGCTTGGTTACGATCGATGGGTTGTTTGTTCACGAAATGCAGACAAATGCTTAGGCGATTTCATAAATCTCCCAATTTCTTTTACTGTGTATTAATTTTGCTTCACTGGTCGTATCATTCATGGGAAATCCCTCGCCAGGATCAGTCATTTTGCAAAAGTGTGACTGACTCAGCTATTCTGATATAAGTGTCCAGTTGTAGTCAGACTGTCTAAACCACATAGCTTGACCACCAAAAGTGAGAAAAAAGTGAAAACACAAGTCCCTGCATCGTGCGCGGTAAACAAACTAGCCAAAAGTGCACCATATTTGTGGTAAACCCCATCCGCACTTAGTTTTAAAGTGTCTATTTGACCATGCGCATCCCGAGCGTCATTTCCGGGCCTTGCAATAATGATGCGATCTAGTCTAATGAACTAACACTTAAACAATCAGTCCAAGTACTGTTTAACCTCAAACACCACCATGCACATTGCAAACGTAAGGTACTTTCCAATATTTACAAAAATCTTTAGGTCAATAAAAAACCTTCGGCGTCAAGTTTTGTTTGCCCCAACCTTTCCAACATGCACATTGCGAACCTAAGGTACTTTCTAATGTTTACAAACATCTTTAGGTCAATAAAAAAACCCTCGGCGTCAAGTTTTGTTTGCCCCAACCTTTTATGCTTTGCAACTAAGCTGAGAATAATGAGTAAGATGAGTGTAGCTACATGGATGGTGGCAAACTACTTTTACAATCAACATGGAAACGAGAGCGCCATTTATGTGCTAACGTGATTGTGTGCTTGCCTATACCGTCTTCTACAAAATCAAGATATGTTTGCAACGATGGAAAGTTTGCCCTGGTTTCCGTAACGGTTTGGTTAGTTTGTCCACTAAAACCAATAATCTACTGGTGGCATAGTGTTGTCCTTGTACGTTGCGCGGTCCACACAAGCAACTGCGTAAGTTCACAATTTTGATACAATATCTTCACTGTTTACAGTAGGCATCAGTATACGCTCGGCTAACGGGGTCGTTCATCCCAGCAAGTCTAATACATGGATGAGTCATATGAATGTCAACGTCTAATGCTTCATAACCTTCGTTTCTCTACCTCCACCACAGAGGTAGCATACTAGATTCATCTAACTTTGATCTTTCTCACCGCTCTTGATGGTAAATTGTGCTTTGTTTTAATAAGTCTTCTCGAAACATCAATGTGGCAACAATAGCCTTGATATGGGGTTTTTCTCACTTCAGATATATCATTCAATCAAAGGTCTGTTCAGCGATGGCGACATTTGTGTGAGAACAAATCACACCTCATTCCAAAGTTTTAGGCCCGGAAGCAAGCCGGCCGTATGATTATCGTATGAAGCAGTCAAATCACCGCCGTAAGGCCGGACCCACTGAGGGCGACTCTTCTGCAGAGATCGTTAGCGGTCACGGTTTATTCGATGGGTTAGTGATCGGCAGTGATGCAAAAACTTTGTCTAAGAATGTCTCAGATGACTGTCAAATATCTCGTAACCCGATGACCAAGTGAAAATTTCTCATTCAAAGCTTATTTTTAACGTGGTTTGTGGTACCAAAACTTCACATTCCAAGGATTATAAAGGTTTTGTGTTCCGAAATTGTCCACTCAGTATTTACTAACTGACACATCAAGCCACAGAATGATAGGAACTGAGTTGAAGTCTGTGACCGTTCTAGCGTACCCTCGGAAAACCCTTCCACCATCCATTGTGGAACTTAGTGATCAAGAGCCCGGTTGACAAATACAATCTGCACAAACCACAAACTGAAATGAACCCGGAAAAACTCGCATCACCACGTTTGGTAACCCGCCATGACCTGGAAGGCTCCCATATAGGGGCAGTGAGAAACGTGGAAGCGGGGAAGGAAGATTCCACATTTTGACCACAGCTATTCTCAGAACGATCTACTTTTTCACCATCCGTCCTGGAGAAACGTTTCGCTAGCCAAACCCTAATCCCAAACTGGCAAACTCAGCTAACATCAGCTAAGCTACGGTGGCAGCAGTGCTAAAATTTTCTGGAGTGTCTGAGATTTCCAGACAGAATGATCCAAATGAATGATGCATGAATTAAACTAACTCCTGAGCTGCCATGTTTACAAATTCACTAAAAGTCATTTTCGACGACCCAAATGATGCAAATTGTGGAACACTGCTTACATTGTGCAATGGGTCCAGCAAATTACTGTAAAACGATCCAAGTGAGGTTTTTGTAGTTTCCAAGGTATGTGAGCCACGCAACAATATCACGTCTTCTACATAATTGTTTCAAGAAAGCATGGGGTGATTTAAAATCCCGGATCAATGCTTTGTAGCCTGAAGTAGTGCATAAAACTTACAGGAATTGACGACCAGATTAAAATCTGCTTTCAGACAGAGCGATGAGTGTCACAGCATAGGGTATTGGCATCTGCATAACTCAGCTTCACTATTCCTACTCCACACTATATATGGATACCTGTAATTTCGGCCCTTTAAATCTGCATTTCATAACTATATTATTCACAGTATAGAAAATGGCTGATATACAGCAAGCCGAAAATAAAAATAGCTGCAAGGTGACTGCTGGACAGTTTTTGACAAGCTTTACACTGAGGAAACCGTTTGCACCATACTACTGACGTATATCTACAGACCACTCGTCTTCGCTGCGTTGTGTGCGTAGGGTGATAGGGTATCTGCAGATTCAAACAAGTATTCGAACGTGAGGAAAACAGAGAACGCTGATCAAGGACAGTTTATAGGCTAAACTTGATATGTCTATCGCATCCTTTGAATAATTCTGCTTTTCTCTCCAAGACAACCTGCACAAGCTGGTTGTCACAAGATGAAACAGTTTGCATGCGTTCTTCATTCTCGTAATCCAGTCGGTGCATCTGCAGTTACACAAGCGGTTTATTTTCACCCCCTAGGTAACAGTGCAAAATAGGTGGTATCACACCACTGTGCTGTAACCCCTTTTGCCGGACAATTGAAGTATTTCAGTTAGCGAACAGCTTATTTGTTGGCTTTTCGATAATTATATTCATTTTTTGACTTCGTTGATTGTAGTTTTTAACCAGCGTAACCGGCAACGGAGTAGTGTCGGGATTTCTAACACCGATGATGCGTTAATGCACCCATCCTGGTGGAAAAGAAGCTCGAAGATCCCGAGCGCCCGTTATCTCCTAAAGAATCAGTTAAAACAGCTGGCTATGGATCAAAACCATGTACGAAAGATATTTTATTTTGGAGACCCAGCACTGTACACTAAGGTACATGAGCTAATCAGTTCGGCTAGACAAATCCTTCCTTAGTCTATGTACAAGTTCTTATTGTTGACAACAGAAAAAGCTCTACTTTTTTTGCTTGGAGAAGGGTGAAATTCAACTACAGGAGTACGCAAATCATAGAACGCTGTTTGCGGCAAAGTACCCGAGCGACTGGTATTTTCCAGATTCAGAAACAACAAAATAGTTTGGCGAGCGGCTTCACATTTCATAACTGCTGTTGATTGATTCTCCGTTTTGTTATTTTTTCCTGGTGCCAGCGGGACGTAACCTGCTATACCATATCTAAAAAATATCTTTAGTACATTTTGGACGGCTGGTAGAAATATTTTAGTTTGAACCTGGGCGTTGTTTTTGGGTAACCGTGCGGTAACGCCATCAACTACAGCTTGCACAAGACACGAATTGTTTTTTCATGATTTTATAACCAGTGTTACTCTCTTGAAAAAAGGTTTCATTATTTTCAAAGGCAAGATACATAGCAAAGTTTATTTAACGGCAAATGCCTTAGAAAAATGCCTTTTGCTGGAATTCCTAAGGAATCTTTGTCTGTAAACTTTAAGCCACATTGAGCAGGCCCAAGAACTTTTTGTAGCATACGCATGGAGTGTTTTGTTAAATCCTGTACAGTGAAAGCACTAACGGCATTGAATTTACTTGGTGTACATCCTAAAGTAGGTTGTGAGCTCTTTCACGGACGAGCTTCTGCAACACTCCTACACACATTTCTGTACTGCACTTCAGAATCAGACAAATACAACTGCCCTATATTAATGGAGACTTCTTCCTGAGAGTAAGGTCATTTTATGCTGAAAAGTTGGGAAGCAATCTACATTGATTTTGCTTTTATTGGGACGCATCAGCAGTGTTCATGTCACCAGACTTTATACAATCTGGAACCGGCAACCCGCCTGGCTAATAGTCTGAACAGTTAGCCGTTCGGCCAAGAACGGCTGATCGTCAATGTGAATAACTCGCACTTAGACGCAATATGGCCCCGTTCAGCATTCATTCACAGGTTCCACATCAAGTCGTTACACGCATTTATTGGATGCCTGTGTAGGACTCTCATGATTTACATGACGCAATGGCACATCCGTCCGTTCTGTCTGTCTGTTTACCGTTGTCAGTGAAACTGTTTGTTCAAGAATGCATTCAACCATCTCCCGTTTGGCAAGTGCAGAACTCCCGTGTGTATTGGGTCATAACATTGAAACCAGTAAGCAGTTTTGGCTGAAGTATGGTAATAATGTTACATAATATAACATAATACATTACACTATAATATAATAACACAAAACCCGGTAAGAGGATACACTTTGATAAAACCTGGAGTTCTAAGTATCATAGGGCGATCTACATGCAAAAAATTGGAAGAGTCCCGATAACTTCCTCATCGGAACGTGCAATCATCGGTTCCACATAGGGCTGGCGCTGGTTCCAAACCATCGGCCGTTACGTATCAACATTAATTTAATATAAACAATGTAAAAATTCCAAAATGCTACTACGGCTTTTTGCAATTCAAATGTTTACTATGGTTTAGGCGCTGCTTTCTTAGTAGAAAAAAAGAATGAAGAAGTTACATGGACCGTTTGAAAACCGGTTAGCTTGTTCATTGGGCACACTGAAGGAGTCTGCAATATTAATGTTTTTTGTGTGAGCGTGTTTTAAATAATATTGTATTTGCCATGTCATTCCTTGTTACCTTTAGCAAGGTTGAGTGCATCCATTCTTTCCATTGTTTCCAGGTCCTAGCTCCGGATAGCTGACCCTTCCGGGCTTTTCGTTTCACGTGCACAATGCGAAAAATGCTATCATTTGTAATCTCCTTGGTCGCCTTGTGTTTGCTGTTTGTCTCAAGCAAAGTGGTTGACCAAGCTAATGCAGCGGATGTAATAGACGATGCAGTGCTGCTACAAGGTTATCGCCGACACATCATCCCGAAGAACAGTGTTGCTTTTCAGAATGGAACGCGTCATCCGTTACTGGTGGATGTCAACATCTTTGTATACAGCTTCAGCTCAATCAACGTTGCGGCTATGGACTACACAATCGATCTTCTGTTACGCCAAAGGTGGTTGGATGAGAGACTTTTAGTAATAGCACCGAATGAGCCGGTACCAAAGGCTATATCATATATGAAGGAAATGCTGTGGCTACCAGACCTATTTTTCAGGAATGCAAAGAGCGGCTTTTTGCACAAAATCACCCAACCAAATTATCTCATCTGGGTGGACACTGATGGTGTTGTAACATTTAGTCAAAAAATATCGCTCAAAGCGTCTTGTCCGATGAATCTGTGGAACTTCCCATTGGATACCCAGTCATGCAAATTGAATATGGGTAGTTACGGTTACGCCAAAACAGATCTGGATTTCTGCTGGTGGCGGAAAGAAAAATACATACCCGTGGACAATGTCTACTGGAATCGATCTACAGAGAAAGCGGTTGTTGTCCGACCCGGCCTTGAAATTAACGAGTTTGAACTTGTGGCTAGTACGGCCTATTACTGTGACGTTCAGTACTCTACCACAGGGAAATTTTCTTGCCTTGAGCTAGAATTCAAGCTACGGCGACGTCTTGCCTTTTACTTGATCTATGCCTATGTGCCTTCTATGTTGGTTGTGACCACTTCGTGGGTTTCATTTCTTCTGGATCCGTTGGCTGTCCCAGGCAGAGTCTCCATTGGTTTACTCTGTATTCTGTCACTGATCACACACAGTGCTGCAATTCTAACGCAATTGCCTCGCGTTTCTTATATCAAAGCAATGGATTTGTGGGTATTTACTTGTTTGGCATTTGTGGTAACTTCACTGCTAGAGTTTGCCGCAGCTAATACAATCCGTAGAAGAAGCCTAGGCGAGTGCGGCCCCAAAAAACAGAAACCTGCGTCGAAAAAAGAAGCAGCACCTCAGATTGTTGTCCAGGATCTCAAGCCTGGTAAATTGGATGAGAAGAAAAGCAAGGATTTAGAACTTTTGGAAGAAGAGGAATGCCAGGGTTTGACTGAACCAGTGGGTCAGACACTCAACGATAAAGAAGGCACCGGTGACCTGCTATGTGGCGGTTGTTTGCCCAGTCGCTCGCGGTTAAGAGAGATTTTCCAGGGAGAACGCCTAGACGCCAACTTTGCTATTGGCTATCCAATTGCGTTTTTGTTGTTTAACATTTTATACTGGAGTTTCTACCTCTCAACCAGGTAACTCGTGTGATTTTTCATGGTTTACGTCACGTTTGTGTGTGTATTCCCGAAGTTTCCAGTCTGATTTCCATGGATCAAGTAGACACATTCGGTTAACCACCGATTATTTCGCGGTTTTAGCGTTTGTCGATGATGACCATCTCCTTGTCGTTCTACTTAGTTTGGAGCAAACACGTTGTTCACAGAATTGCGTTTTTGAACTTTTATCAATTTACAGTATAAGGGGTATGAGAAAAAGTTAATAGTGGGTGATCATATAGCTTTCCTGATAGTTTATGGAACGAAGACTGTTTTTGAGTCGGAACAGCTGGCCATGGATCAAAACCATGTACAAAAGATATTTGATTTCGGAGACCCAGCACTGTACACTAAGGTACGTGAGCTAATCAGTTCGGCTAGACAAATCCTTACTTAGTCTATGTACAAGTTCTTATTGTTGACAACAGAAAAAGCCCTGTTAAACGACCAGCAATGTTCAACTCAACTGCTTTTCTGCCTAGAGAAAGGTGAAATTCAACTACAGGAGTACCCAAATCATAGAACGCTGTTTGAGGCGAAGTCCCCCGGGCGACTGGTATTTTCCAGATTCAGAAACAACAAAATAATTTGGCGAGCGACTTCTAAACTCAGACTTCATTAATGATGTTGATTGATTCTCCGAATCGTTTTTTCTGGTGCCGGTGGGAGGTAAACTGGCATGTCAGATCTAAAAATATCTTTAGTACATTTCGGACCGCTGGTAGAAATATTTTAATTTGAACCTGGGCGTTGTTTTTGGGTAACCGTGCGGAGGTTGTGGTAACGCTATCAACTACAGCTTGCACAAGACATGAATTGGTTTTCCATGTGTTTAAAGCAAAAAGGTTACAATCCGACGTGCCGGTTGCTGTGGTTAATTTTTTCAAAGAGTTCTGCAACCGGTTAAATACGAGTCAGGTGAAGCGTTATCTGGGCCCAAATATCGTGCTCAGGGAGGAGTTGAATTTTTCTAGGTACCAGCGAAATCAACGGAAGAAGACCAAGGTGAAATGTCTGACCAAAGCTAGTAACGTTCGGTCATTGTTTCTCTAAGAAATATGAAACTTCATGTGGTTAGCTGTTGCGTTGATACCACTAAGGATATGTCCATCAAGTGATTGGAATCTTGAGAGTTTCTTGAGGATATCTGGAATTCAGAATTCACACATACGGTTACAAGGTTTGTAATTCTTGTCACAAGGATTACATGGGTATTCTCCTATTTAGAAACTGGGCGAGTTGATCATGGCTACGAGTAAAACAGATGAAAAATTGTTGTTTTGATTGGTGGGAAATTTGTCACGTGAATCTTATGAAACTTATCAGACGAGCGTTCATGAATCGATGTGTGACTGTGCTACAATGCGTTACTTCATCGATTTTTCTGGATAGTGTGCAGGTTTATGCAACAGTTGGTGCCTAAAGAATTAAATAACTTGAGCTGCGCTGCTTTATGAGCACGGAAGGGTTAATAGACCACCCCGCTTGCAAAATATACCCATCGGAGTAGTCCTGACTTTAGATCGTCGCTGGTCTCAGACCGTCACATGGTAAGGGCGAGCCAAATCTGAGGCGAGAGCATTCATAATCCAGAGAGGAAAGAGGGAAGTTTTTGTGTTTGTTTTATGGTTTAAGTTAGCATTTTACCACATTGTTATATTTGCTGATTTGTCGACCTGTAATATCTGTTGCTAACCCGATCCAGTGCCTAGTACCGGAGAAAAAAATACTCACAGAAGGGAACACAACCGATATATTCCGAGCAAGCGAGTGCGAGAACAAAAGTTACAACTGCGCCACGCTATTTAAAGGGGACTTTCTGACATTGATCCAGGCTGTCTGATAGGCGTTAGTGAACACCCATCAACTTCGATCGTGCCTCTATGACATGCCTGAACACTGATAACTTTCGGCCGTGATTCTGTGGCGTGCAAGAATGATTGACGGGCCTGGAGGCTTGCCGGCTTCCCTTTTGAAATTTTGGTAGAGCAGTAGGTTTCGGGTGTTTTGAGGTTGCTTTCGGGAATCTGACCTTCCTGATACACATACGTCTATCTCCTAGTGAACTCCAGCAAACGTCACAGCATACCGTTGCACAATGAAGAGGAAGGGAAACGAAATGCAGGACCCGTCAACGGATGATTATTTTTCATTGGTGATTTATAATTTAATTTGTAACTGAAGAGGTCATCGAGAGATCATCGTTCCATTGTGGGGTTTAGCTTGAGCGGACACTTACGATAAAACACGGTTTGACCTCGATTACGAGCAACGTTTTTTAAGCTAAACATCAAAAATTTGTTATTGAAAAAGCCTCGTTTGTCCGGGCATTTCGTCCAAATTAACACAAATTTTCCACCAATACAACTCCGGTAAATTCTGGGCACAGTAACCAAGATGGCTTTGAATACACTAATAACACTTTAGAGGAACCAATTAAGCGAGGCCTACACAAGTTGGAGAAAGAATAGGGCAATTCATCTTTTATGGAGATGAGCTTCTCTACTCATAGGGGGCTGCTGTGTGGGTAATCAACAATGCTGCTTGAGAGAACTCATCAGCTGGAGTAGTAAAACGGAGAAATCGAACATGAGCGCTAATTCCGTTGTGGTAGAACCCCGTAAAACCTTAGGGTTTTATGTGACGAACAAGGATAGTTCACATGTATATTGGTGACGCGTAACTACGTTGCTAGAGGTTCTTGACTAAACGAGGTGCCGAAAAGCTATGCATACATTTGTGGCAGATTTCAAAGTAGGAGCGTTCACTGAACTGATGGGCATTGATAGTTGAAGTCAAAAGTGTGAGAAAACTTAAACTAAAAAAACTTAAAACTTAGAACTTAAAACTTAAAACTTAAAAACTTAAAAACCTAAAAACTTAAAACCTGAAGGAACCATTTTTCAGCAGGAAACCTCGAACGAACAGCGATCTATGGCCTAACTAGGCTGTGGAAAGCAAAGCACTGAGATGCTTTACGATGAGAATTTATTCGCACTACAGTACACCTAGTG
>NW_008751881.1:134716-185520 GCF_000715545.1 Opisthorchis viverrini | reverse complement strand
CAGCAGGAAACTCGAACGAACAGCGATCTATGGCCTAACTAGGCTGTGGAAAGCAAAGCACTGAGATGCTTTACGATGAGAATTTATTCGCACTACAGTACACCTAGTGGTTTCAAATGGTCCCTTATTAGAGAGTGTTCCACCAAAACTTCTCACTTCGTAGAGCGAAACGCAAATCAGATGGTCTGCTTTCACTGTAACCACACCTTAGTAACAATATAAATTCTACATCGTTATTTTTTTAAACGGACGTTTTAAGAGTAATTCAAATCTCTCACCAAAATAACAACCGGTTTCTAGTCTCTTCAGTTAGCTTCATTAATTTCACAGGCAGAATTCCACGTCATGTTTGGAAATTCGCGAGTGCGTTACACCTGGGTGACTGTTCAGTCTGATGTTCGAACTTTTCGTTTGTGACCGAAGCCGTCTTGAAAGTTACAATGAGGTATTACTCACCAGGCTGTCAGATTTTGTCTGTTTTGCCATCGGGAGTCAGTGGATGAATGTAAACTCTAAGTCTATATTTGTAACAAATGGCTATAGTAATGCTATAGTAATAGCATGCATGTAATAGCTTGCATGCATTCCAGCTACAAAATCATGACTCAGTAGTATATGTTCCACTTTACTACGATGATTTTGCCCAGTTCATCAAATTCGGATGACAGAACCGATTAGGCGATCACAAATGCGACGCACTGTCTAGCTGCTGGTATGCGCTTGAATGGGATCAATTACCGCATCACACATCTGGATAAAATGTTGATAAAGAGCGCTAAGCGATGTTCCGTCAGTAATCAGTTCTTAGCCTAGAAGTACCTCCAATGTACGTAAATGCTGAGATGCGTAGAATACTGACTCCAATCAGACAGTACGAAATAAACAAACCATTAATACAAAGAAAATATAGGAAAGTATTGGCACAGAAGATTTTGAAGTCAAAACACCGCGTAGTAAAGCAAAATGTTACAATCCAAATTTTCTGCTGCCGTAAATACATCCATCAGGAAGTGAATGAGGAAAACTTTGAAAAATGTTCTCCACGACTACGGAAATATCTTATTCCTTTTTGCTGTGTTTTGAATTTACGATTTTTCGAACCATTGCGTTCAAAATTTGTAATAGTGTTCTAGTCCAGTTGGGTCTTGAGTTCCTAAAAGAACTGCTCTTGCAATGAACCCGCAAAGATATTTCGGATAATAGTAGGGGATTACTTTTTGTAACTAAGACAGTAGAAGTAAGATAGTAGATTAGCAATGGGATTAGTGGTGATGATGTGGGTTCAGCTAGTACATTGGGGACGTATTAAGGCACGTGGAAGTTCTGAAGGGCGAACGTCTGTATCTGGAACGAGTGCTTTGGGGAGACAGGACTTCACTGAGTACCAGATAGTAAAACTGAAATGCTTTTGAAAATCCTTTGGATGCCTTCTTGCTTGCTAAATATACAATTGACTGTCACCTGTACATATGACCGTAGTCCTGGATATAGCAGTGGGAAATTTTGAAGGCAAATACATGCTCCAAAAAACTGCAAATACGATCACTCGGAGCGGGAAAAGCTCTTAGTTTCAGGACAAAACTGGTTGGACCAAGGATTTCTTGGAAGTAGCTCAGATCCAAATATTTTATAGAGAATATGAAGGACTGGATTTTGCAAAAATTTAAAGTGGTAATGGTTACTTAGCAGGTGACAGTAGAACAGACCGGGGAAGAGCGAGTAATTTTTTTCATTTCTGAAAACCAGGAAGGATAGCACTTGAATGAGCAACTAATATCTTAATTCAAAAAATGGTGGCTTCAGATCACCTTGCATTGGGCTTGAAGATTCGGGGTGGAAATGTGCTGTATGTAAAAGTAAAAGGTAAACGGGGGAGAATACACCCTGGGCAATCGGGAAGTGGCACACTCCTGAGAAGTGCGTGCGCCTTGTGACCTACTCTGACATGACACTATTCACCTAAGTTAGCGCACAAGTGAAGAATTGCCCTTCTTGAACGTCAAAACAAACAGCAGCGGATTAAATAAATTACAGGCTTGGTTAATGCGACCATAGTTCCAACAACCGCTAGTGTGGAACGAAATTAATAACATGCAATTAATTTGGAAATTTTGCCCTACAAGACAGCCGGTATTGAATAGAAAGCACGTATTCAAGCATTTTCAATAGAAAAACGTCCATTGGCCCAATTCTCTTCGTCATTCCCTTCGGCATCGGTGTGATATTAGCTACCAGCCAACAGTCAGTGACTAACCGGCAAAAATATTCATTCATTCTCCAAACAACCATCGAATATCGGGACCATAATCTTTGACTGACTTTACTAGAACCGTCTTATTGTGCACCTGTCATAACAACTCATCCGTCGATGGTGATTCTAGATGAGAATACAACAAGCGTACAATGCTTCTCGCTTTTGGCATGGGTTGTATTCTCTCGTACGGCGAGTCTTGATTGCAATTTATGCATCTCGTTATGTTACCGGCAATAAGCAATGAGCTCAGAGAACGAATAATTCACACCAAAATTAGAATGTCCATCTTAGAAGCTGTTGTTTACGAGCCGATCAATAAGTAACTACTTGATGCAAATCCGCAACTGAAGAATGAGCGGGGCTATATCCTGTTGAAGTGCAACTTAATTCCACTCGTGGTCACATGGCTAAGTCAGCAACTACTACACAAAAGGGACGGATTCGAATCTCTCAGATGTACGGTGTTGTACGGTATTGTCAGTGTTTCCCAGTCTTTCGGCATAATTGGACTGCAGTGAAATCTCCATTGCAGCATCCGTAGATTCCGGCAAATTCAGTGAACCGGTTTGCCAGGCCTGCAAATTCTTGTTTGGCCTTGCCAATTGCAGTAAAATTCCAACCCACCTTTTATCCTTGGCCAATTAGCTGCTTCAGTGCCCAACCCTTCTCACGAGTTTTTTTTGTTTTCCGAGCCAATCCTCCGAACTCTGCGCATCCTTCACCTTCATAAGAAAACCTTTCTTTCCTCTACAGCTGCTTAATCAGTAGCTTATGTCAAGGCTAGTTTGGCGAAGTATGTCAAAGCAGTAGTCGAGAAAGTCAAACAGAGCAGGTCGATATGCCATGAGACTAAGGAAAACAAAGAGCTCAGTGGTTAAAGTCAGTTTACTGAATAGCGCGTTTTATTTGGTACACAGCCTATGATTTTTAGCTCATGTCAATCTCGTGGCTTCGTGGGCCAGTGCTCTTAAACGCCGAAAATGCCAAGATTGTTTGTTAAGACAATCACGTTTTACTTCAGGTGTTTGGAAGAGCTCGTGACATTTGTTCAGCCAGAGACATCAGGTAGAAATAGCCAGACACTTTATCAACCGCAATCCCCGAAAAATAAGTTTTATTAGCGGCGAAAATGGAACAAGAAAAGTTGGTTTTAAAACTCGACTACCATGTGCAATTTTTAAATCCGTAATAACAGTCGGGTGATAATAGTTTGAGAAGCATAGTTTGCACCCTTGACGATACTTAAGTGAGATTCCAGATAATCACCTAGAAAATCAATTTCAATATGGGAGGTGTTGGTTAAAGGTAACTGTACGCCAACTGAACACATGATAGCTTGAGAGACTTACGTGTTCTAGGGCAAAAGTTCATTGGTGCTTTCCAAATAGAACAACCCTCACTAAGCGCTGATTTTCTAAAGCCCCTTGTGAACTTTCACCCTGTCTAGAACAAGTTGCTAGGTCTCAAATATCAAGTTTATTTGATGTGCAATCATTCACTCTCCCCCAAATTGAAACTGAATTGTCGATCACCAGCAATCTAACTGACACAAGTCACAGTGTTGAACTCAGCTTACTGTTTCGGGTCACGACATGAATCACGTACCCACAAGGGTTGAATTTGCGTGATTAGTCCTTCTAGGCCTGTCACCTGTGGTCAAGATGTCTTAAGGGTCACTGTGAGACTACTGCGGTTTTTATTGATCTGCCAAGTCGTGCTGTTCATTGAATGCTGTTTCACACGCTTTGTGGCAGAACAGCGTGTACAGGATGAATTCTTCCTGCAACCTTGTTTTTCCAAGTACATTCTTCACTGTCTGTTTGACAAAATGTTATAAATCACAGAGACCGATTTAGATTATATGTTGAACGTTTGGTTTGGACTGAATGCCCCATTCAGTCTAGCCATCATATTGCGCGTCGTTTCGCGGTTTCCGTAAGTCTATCAATTGCTTTGTTATACAAGCCGTTAGTGCAGATCAACTTAGAGCCTGAACTTTGCTTCGTAGTTACTTGGTTCTTCACAAAGTGGCATTGTACTTCGGAGGTCGAGCACATAACGTCTCTTTAAAATCTTTTGAAGCTGGAAAGGGGTTCATTGCGTTCCCCATCAGGTGATATGGCTCTTGGAAACGACACGTCGAATTGACTTCCCCTTATGGCGCTCACCGGTTAATATAAACATCAACCGGTGGAGTCGTACTGGAAAGCGGCTGTCCAAAATGCCATTCGCCGATAGCACGTACGATGTGCACACAGGACCCCCATTTTTCCATACAGAGCGACTAGCCATATTCGAGAACATACTTCCTGAAAAATGCCACAAGTTGGTTCTACTACCAAAGACAAAATGTCAGCGTGCATTGTTGCGAATCAGTACAAAGCCTGAAGATCTAAAGACTGATATTATTCCTAATACGCCGATCAAACTAGATTCGGGATATTTTCACGTTACAGAAAATGTAGTGGAAACACATTTGGGAGCAGACGTTATGTGTTCAAGAGGTAGCCTATTCTAGTTTGTCAGATATCGCCTAGGTTAATGCTGAAAGCTGGTAAATAAATTAGCGTGAAAGACGCTTCCAAAAGGTGCCACTACGATGGGACGAGAAGATATCCTGTACCGTTTCGGAGGTGTATAAAAGTAGCCCTCCAATTAAGTAATAGTAAGTGGTAGTAAGTAGTGAACGACCACACTAATGTGACAGTAGTTTATAATGGGTACGTTATTTCTTAAGAAACAACTTTTCATAAGTCCCAACCATCCTAACCTAACTTTTTGTGTTCGATTCTTCTCGTCATCACTAACGGGGTTTAGTTTTGCCAAAATAACTTACCGTCAACAATTTAATCAAGGTTTTGATTAGGATTAATGCTGTGTTTCTTCCAAAATCATAGAGAAAACACTTTGACAAATTGAGGAATTCCTTGACTTTTCAATTTGCAGGGAAAAATCTGCGATAAAAGCTGCCTTATCACCTTCAAAATGTTGAAATGCGGCTAGATTCTCACCAAACCTAGTCAGTCATATTGAAGGTGGGTGAAACTGAGTTACTTCTGGAATAGTTGTAAAATCTATCCACGAAAAAAGTGGCCTGTTTTTAGAGTGCCTAGTTTGAAAATTTTACTACCTACATTATTGCACAACTATATTTACGGCCATGTGCACCTTACTGACCATCCATAAATAGGACAATACATAACAGGAGAACATTGTTCAGGCCGGCTTTTTCTGCAAAAGAACTAAATTTTCCTGGGAAGTTAGGGCATCCTGTCAAACCGGGATTGGTTGCCCATAGGAAACAAGAAATAGATGGCTGTATTCTCATCATGTCAACCTCATCTATCTGGTGTTTCCTTCGAGCTATCAATTTATTCACTTTTAATGGTTAAGTAGGTGTCAAAAACCTATTTTTGAGCTAACCGGTGCATAACGGGGTCTAGTGAGTAGACGCGATCAAGCTGCACTCCTGGTACAAACTTATGCAGAAACAAAAGTGAGCTATCAATGTCAGCCATTTTCTTTAACAATGTGGACTGAAAATCGATGAGATATTTGTTGCAAATAGTGCAAGTTTACGTATTGACGAAATCCAACTGGTTGCAACTTAAGTTAGTGCTGATGAGCAACTCGAAAGGATGCCACCTAGATCTCTCGTCTGTGCCCCTTTGAATGAAAATAATCAGTGCTGTGACCGGGAGATTCAGCTTGGATTCAAGGAGTCCCTCTCTTACACCAAACTACTTTGAGAATGAATGTAGTTCGGCAGCTGCATATGGTCTGATATTCGATTAATGCATAAGATTGATGGGACTCCGGAAACTTTGGCTATATAATGGGTTTGAAAAAGGAAAAAACCAGATAGTGGGTTATCAAAGCGTTCTGTAAATAGAGACTTCGATTACTTCCTTAGGTTTGGAACGCAGCCACTGAGTCTTTAAGTAAACGTCGCTTTGATATTAGTACATCTGTTGCTCAACGGCTATACGGGAGCTGATTTATTTGTGTGTTTAACCTTTTCAGCGTTTCACTCATGTTTCAGCAAGATGAACGGGGAGCCATTTCGGTGTGACGTTCCTGGCCAGGAAATTTCTGCACTGCGTATCTGCACCGTATAAAAGATGGTCTCAGACAAAGTTTACTAAGGTAATTAGTTATCCTGCCATTTAGCAGGGAAAATAACTGCCTACAGTTTTCCCAGTTGCATGAAGACTACCTAAGCAAGGTGTTCGACAAAGTGCACACTCCTTTCTAGTTAGACATCTCCCTGAGCGTAACATATAGACTATATTCAGACTCTCCCCAGCTGTTCCCACCAAGAACCGAAGACAACTTGGTAAACATCGGTATATTTTATTGCAGAACTGCACAATAGGCCTGCCATCAATTTTAGCATGCGCCATTGCTGGATCACCACAGCCCCGGTCCTCGAATTGTCCTTTTCCAAAATATGGTTGTCAAAGATCGTCTTAGCTTAGTCGAAAATTCAGTAAACCAGAAAAAGTGAAACTCAGATGTAGCTTTGCACCAGCAAGGTGTGTCTCTGCACCTATCTTCACGGCTGGTCTTCTGGGTCAGACTAGACTCAGCTCAGTACCACAGACGAAGGTGATTTTGTGCTGAAAACATACTGCAGTGTTACGCCAAAATCGTAGTTGTTGTGACTAGTGTAAATAACAAGGTACGTTAAATTGTTCTGCCTTATTTGCTTTCCCGATTAATAGCTAAACCATGTTACTTTTCGAAAAATGGCACTTTTTAATTGAGACAGAGTCAAATGTCCATGAAAGTTGGTGCTAGGAAGACCGACCGCATTTATGACAATCGTATTGTAGGTTAACACTCGGGCTGGGACGTTCTCTTTTATAAGCCCGCTCAGAAAACACCCTGAAACTCTTGAAAACAAATAGTACCTCGGCCTGGTAACCTCATGGTGCATCCAGAGGATCACGCTGCTTGTTTTTGTGGTGAGTACTCTGAAACCGGAAGTGACTCCGAATCTGACCAGTAGATTTGGATGTATCTTCATCGAAACTGGTTGCAAGTTGTTTTGTGAACTGTGCATCTTACAGCTGGGCTTGGTAGCAATCGGTCCAGTATTAATAGAGATAAAATTGTCGGTATTTCATCTTATGGCATATTGAAATTCTACGTCTGTGGTTTTGCTCACGTTTTGGGCAAATGCTCTGCGCTGGAAGTGACCTCAAACCACGATCAGTTCTACTGTTTTGGCCTTTGTCTAATACAATCATTGGTTGATATCCAGTTATCTTTAGCGTCGTCAGCTCCCAGTCTTTGCTTGGTAGAAGTTAGCTTTACATCCAAGATGAATGAGAGAGCAAAAGCACTTTTCACCATAACCAAGCAAAACTTCCCCCAGAGAAACACTGACGGATGTCAAACAAGTGAGAAGACTCGTTAGCTGTAGCTTACAGCCATAAACTGTTAATCAAAGTGTCACGTGTTGGATCCATACACTCTTAATGACTAAAAAGATGTCGGTTTTTGGCTAGCAATTAAGTAAATACATGTTCCATATACGGTGTGTACGTTCACGGAGCGAGGGTTTCGTGTGTGTTATCAATGAAGAACCCACTACGGAAAAATCTGTAGGGGAAAACGAGAACCGCTTCCTCAGGGTGGAGGAAATGTTGGTCTCTTTCAACATGGGGTTTGAGAAAATATGCCCTTGGTCCAATATAGTAGTTTATCTATGAAGCCATGACGCTCATGCGAAGCGTCCGAATCCCAGAATAAAGCGCGTTGCTTTAGTGGCGGTCTGTTCAGTTTCCGATCTTAAATTCGCCATTTGATGAAAGTCTGAATATTCGCACCTTCACCCTATTTTAATTTGTGCTCTTACTGATCGTACAACTGATCGTACTGATCCACAACCTTGTCCGTGCTAAGGTAACAAAACTCCGTGATGCATTTTAACATGATTGGCAGCAACGCTTCGTTCCATCTTTAACTACTATTCCCTTGTCAGTAGTTGCGTGTGAGCACCGTTTCCAGTGAAGATTTAGAATTCCAACGATGATGCTTCCTCTGAACCTCCGGGTTCAGCAAGAGGCGCGATCGTCAAACACGGCACAAAACGCGATTCAGTTGAATTTCGCTTTAAAAGAAAAGTGGCGCTTAAGCGAAGGTAGTTAGTGAGTTATTTCTAATTTGGTTTCGCTTCGAACATTAAGTTGACAGAATTTCGGGAACCTCACCCATCTAATGATCCCTAAACAGGGTTGAGCCGAATGTGGACCGTCAAGGCTTCCGATTCGCTACAACTGTTACAGAACACTGTTGCTCGCATGGTTTGTCGTTCTGTAGGTTTTTTCCGATTTTTGAAATCGGATTACGCTGTTTCGCCAGGTGGGTTACACAAACGTGTTGTCATCCTACAGCTATGTGTAAACCTCAAAGTTTCCTTGCAGACCATCATCCGCTCCATGAATGTCATCAAACTCAATGAGTAAAAGCATTCAAGTAAGTGCTTCCAAACAACGTGTCTCCACTTTGAAAACGATATTTCCTTCGAAAGAAAGTAAATGAACCGGGAACCAAGATTTGAATTTTGAGTTTTATTTGAAAACGTTCTAGCCACTGCCTGCCCACACTGTGCCCTAATTCTGTTGAAAATAACGTCGAGAATGAAATAATTTTTTTTGTTTTCAGCTGTGAGCTAGGCATTGCACACAGGGAAACTCTAGGGCTGCTTCTACCCGAATGGGGAAACTGGTCTAGGTCTATCGAAGAGTTTGTATCAACCATGTGAATAGTGTGTGACGTCTATATAACTAAAACTGTTTTATTTTGCACCTTGGCTAGCGGTTTCAAGTGAATTGATTTGAAGCGAGGTAACGTTCATCATGCTGAGCATACACATTCAAGATGCGGAGTCTGATTTTTTTGACAGAACAGATTCCTGCGCTTGTGAGGAAACTCTTTTGTGAAGGCTAGATAACCGGTTTCGTATGTTCAAAATAGGCATAAAGCTCTGCTTTGGGTGCCGAATTTTCTTCAAGGCTTTTGAGTAGCTTACACTTCAAGCAATACATCAAGTTTGATATTCTGGAATCTACGTTGGGGGGTATTTTATATGCATCTTATCTCATATTTCCTAAAACGAACAGCGAATTCTTTCGAAATAAAAGATGCATTAGTCAGGACTGCTGCTAAAGCGGAAGAATTATAAGTTATCCGTACATTTATTGATGAATTCAGGGCTAATTTATAGGGTCCAACTGTAAAGTGAGCTACTGGAAACACATTCTGAATTTTACACTATTACACCCCCGAGAACCGATACAAAGCTAGCTACGGATGAGACGCCCCCATTGAATCACTTTGGTGTGCCTTTAAAATGGAGTAGATCACAAACTTAAATTCCGTATTGTCCAAGCATATACGCTAAAACAACAGAGCTAAAATACGGGAAAACTACACATGCTTTGAATTCGGAGTCTCTCACTAGGTTTGAGAAGATAATTGTGCCAGGCCTGTTTTCTGTCACGTACCACTGGTTAGAAGTTGTTTTCCTACGACTTAAAAATCACCCTAACCTTTCAATATACCTTTTGTTACTTTACGGCGGCCCATTATCTCGGTTTGCGCTTCACTAATTTAGGCTCAAGGTTTTTCGATTTCAATTTGACGGGGCAATGTAATTGCACAGCTTGTAACAGAAAAACATTGAATCCTAAATATCTTACGAATTTCAACATCTTACGTAGTGTTAGACGTCGAATACAGGAGTTGTCAGTTATATTTTGCAGATTCCTTCGTGTCATCTGACTGTCGTTGACGGCTACTTCTCTGGGTAATGCACCACTTGCAGATGTTGTGTTACTTTTCATCACCACACACAAATGCTGAAAGATTGAAAACAATTTTATATTGTTGAATACTGAGCGCTCAAAGGCATTTGAAAGGCGTGAGTCTGAATTCGACGAGCTCTTTTCCTACTGTCATCAGACTTCTTTCTAGCTATGACATTTGGTTTCCTCGCGAATAATTGTTCCTGTATAATTTCATCGCCGTATCCGGTCGATATGAGTATGATAGTTTTGCAGAACTTACTATCGCAGACAGGTTTTCAATAAATTCTTCCATTAGTTCCATCCTGACTTAATGAACTCTTCAAATGCTGCAAATCACGAAACACTTGCGTTAACTGGGATCACGTAACAACAAAAAATGCACTCTCCACTCTTTTCAACTGTCAAGTTGATTTGGGATTTATCAGAATTACACACCAAAAGTTAGCAAGGTTTCAAGCCATAACAGAAGAATCTGAATGTTTAATGTTTATTGGCAGTGTTCGTGCAAAGCCAGCATCCAACGTTACTAGATAGATTTAAACTGCACAAATTGAACGGCAATTTGGAGCCCGTCCTTAAAGAACGAGTAGGACTGACAACCTGTGTATTGGATTTTCCATTTGCAACGTGGCACTTTATGCATATGAGTTGTCTAGAAGTTCATGATTTTTCACATCCAAAGTTGAAGAAGGTTTTAACAAAACTATTAACCCAGACAAGTTTGATTGGCTAAACCCCTGAAACCGCTTGGAGAATTGTTCGCAATTAAGCTTCCCACCGAAGTGGACTATTACCCAGAATAACACTGTACCGTTGTACCGCTTTAGTCAGGAGGGGTTTACGATTTACAACGGACGAGGTGACCTAATTCTCTAAGGTTTGCAGAAGATGTGTGGCCAAACTCGCCTTAGTCATCTCCTTTACTCGTAAGATAATTCGGATAAACTCGACACAAATCGAGTTTCCTGAAAATGGGATTGGTTTTCAATTATGTTGCCCATGAAAAAGGTAGAAAAGACCATGATACAATGAACGTTGATGTCAAACCGGAATAAATCAGTCAGATATAATGAGATTTTCCAATGTGAAGTTTAGCTGCTGGCTTCAGTCCAACTTATTCTTCACCTATCTTAGGGTTTCCGAATTTCGTCGAACATGCTATGTGACCTGATCCTATCCTCGGTTATCTGTCATTCCATATAAAATCATCATCGTCTCTCTCTCTCTTTACTCTGAATGGTCATCACTCAGATATCTACGCCATTCAAATAAAATTCAACCGTATTTTATGCTGCGTTTCATTCAAGTAGAAGTTTTTACGCTACAGATATACTGGCAAGTGTCTACTAAGTTATATCACATGGGTCGTTGGCTTTTAGCGGCATTCAATGTATTCAGTTCCTTATTGCTGAACATTTCCTCAGCTTCCTCAGGTCGAATATCCTACTGAAATTTTCGGCCAATGATTCGACCAAAGCAACAGTAGCATCACTGAGTGAGCATAAAATTGTAGGGAAGAAACAGAGCAGTAAAACAGGTGTTCATCTCTACCAATAGGCACAAAGCTGTCAGATGATACCCGAAGAATTGACTTCCGTTTCCGTTTATCAGACATTAATACCTGAAAAGAAAACAGAGCATAAAACAGGTGTTCATCTCTACCAATAGGCACAAAGCTGTCAGATGATACCCGAAGAATTGACTTCCGTTTCCGTTTATCAGACATTAATACCTGAAAAGAAGACGACACGAATGCTGAACTGTGCGAAAAACTTGAGAAATATCGGGAAACTCCATCAGTAATAAGGTGTCATGCAGAACTGAAGTAGATTGTGTCGATTACCTTTTCCGGTTTTAGATTCTCGCGCAAAGTTGCAGCAATAAATAATGTAGTTTGTGCTGAGGAAGAATTTAAAACAAGCGGGGCTAGTAGGTCCTATGAGTCGCATAATAAACGTTTGCTCAGCCCAGGGATAAAACTAATGTTTGAACGATCAAAACGTGTGAAAACAGCTCACCGTTTTCCCGAACAGCGGGTGTCCAAAATGCAGTGTGTATTTCTTAACTCATCAGTTTACCTAGCTTCCTCATCGATCTTCGTATGGTCATTCTGATCAGTGTCCTACGTTCCGGCTATCAGGGCAGCAACACTAATGGAATCAGTATCAGTGCCAAGGGGATGCGCAGAATTCTCTTTTAAAAGCAATCTAGCTTTTTTCATTTATTAGCTAAGCCAGCATCAGTTATCTCATACAGACTTTATTAGCTAACATAAATGCGTTTAAAAGGTGAATGCTAGCAGAGCTTTGTTCCTAACCAGATATCGGGCGCTTCTAGGGAGAGCATGCCAAAACAGAGCACTTCTCCGGATTCAGCAGTTTAGGTGCCTATAATCATTTAAATAGCACGACACCGATTTTAACCGTATGCATATTTGTTCGCTATAAGGTGGCTTATGAAGGTTTCATCGCCAGGTCTATGTAGGGCTTCCTACATCCTGATATTTGCTCAGCTAGGTGAAAATTGGCCAGTTCTAGATGTATTCTCCGTCCAGCTGCTTTTACAAGGTAAAACCTTTCACACTCTCTATATGTTTTGTCAATCATACAACTTTAAAATGATATTCCTGGTGTGCATTCATATTGTACTGTTCGTGCTCAAATGATTCTGGTAATAAAAATTCAGGTGGGGTCCTGTCTGCGCAAACTGGACTTTAGTTGGTATCTCGGTCGTAGGAGAAAAGTAGGCACAGTGGATGCGTGGCCGGGAAATCCTTCCCTATTTTGAAGATTCCCAGCTGTGTTCTCTCTAGTGAAACGCATCCCCTTTTCTGCGATACTTTCCATATACTTGGTTAACTGCTTTTGAAACAAAACGAAAGTCTTGTTCATCATATATACATGCGGTTAAGTGCGCCGGCAAAACTTTCCACGCTGTAGATGTTCACCGATAGAAGAGCGTTTCCACATAAATGATGCAGAATGATTTAAAAGAGGTGGGTTTGGGCAAAATTTGTTAGTGAATTTAGGTATTTTTATGCGCCTGGCTTGTTGACCTTAAAGGACCAGAGTGCGTGCCAGTTCGCAAGCGCAAACGCGCGGTGTCACGTCGTGAGGTCTTGTTCACAATATATGCATATCGAGGTTAGCCAATGTTTCGAGCATCGCGATTGACTGTTACTGGTGTGTAAAGCCACAAAGCTATTGAAAATGTACTTAACAGTTGTGAGTTCTCTCGTTTTGCTCCCACAATTCTTAAACTGAGCTATGCAATTACGATCAGAATACTGTTACGCTGATGCACCGGCTAGCCAATAGAGTGCATGAGACGTGAGATCCAATCAAATTAAGAAGTAACGAAACGGTCGTGTCAATTACAGCTGTTTGCCTGAAGCCAGCATTCTTCATGTTTTCTAGCATTTCAATGTAGAAGGTAGTGGAATATTGATGCAATACCATCGTTTGAATAATTGAGGACAACATATTACTTGGCTAACTGCTTACTTATAACCTAATTTGTTATGGTTAACGCCATATATGTTCGTCTAAATTTCTGAACGGTAAGTTTTTATCCCTTGTGGATTATTGAACAAGTTGAATGATGCCACGTCGGATAGATAATAAGCTATTATTTCCGTAGGATTTCCATGCCTTTAAAGGAACATGCCTCCTCTAGCCCAAGTGAATTATTCCTGTAAGCACGGCCTTCGTTTGAAAAATTGCATTTGTTTACTTAAACGCACGTTTGGAGATTTCAACCAGGAATATATGGTTGGCGTGAAACTCGGATCCATGTTGGCAGCATGCATTTACCGAAGTTAGCAACACTGCCAGGGTCAACTAAGCGACAATTTCTGACAAAAATCTATCACTAATTTCACACGAGAGCATGCACTTCTAGGAATATTTGTTGAAACATTTTGTCAACTTTTTTCATTCCAATAAGTCATCATGCTTGTGAATAAAAATCAAATATTTCCCTCTGTTTTCCAGCATGGTCAACATACTTTTCATGAATATCACATTTAACTATAATATTAATTTAATATAGTTAAAATTATAATTAGTAATTACAGATGCCTAAAAGATGACAGATCAGGAATGTCTATCTATTGCGTAAAAATGCTTTGGAAATAGCAGTGTTTCCCAAAGCTTTCTAACCTAACCACCCAGTTTCGAGTATGGTACCTAAGGTTTTTCGGCGATCTGACGTGGTTTGAATCAAAACTTACACATAGATAGAAATGACTTTCATCTAATAACGGTTAGAAAAATTAGTTGTGTGGTTATCCTGACAACTTCAGGATAAGAAGGACTCGCAAGAAATACTGTTGAACATGGGTCTACGACACCCGGCATTCATTCACCTCGAATCGCTGAACTACTGTATGATGGGGACATTCCTGTGTTTGGTAGCCGGAAGTGCGGAGTATATATCGTTCTAATTCATGACTGTTGGTAGTGTACACTGATGAACACTGAAGAAAGTTCCCATACACATGGGCTATCCTTATGACTTTCATTGATTCGAGTGTGTCTCGAAGCTGTATTGACAAATGCTAAGATGAACTTGCTCAATAATTTTTGTTGGCCTAGGAATTCAGGTAGTTCATATAGTCTTGCGACAGCAACTACTAGGGTTTATCCAATGTAGTCTTGTTAATCGCGCCGGTTAGCTAAGTTGCTTTAAGTGGCTTGGTATGTTGATTTTCGATTGATTTCGCCTTTTTGGGGTGGGTTCTACCGAAATTAGTTTGGTTTTCTAGGGTTAGTGCAGTTATCAAGATGCTCATCCCCAAAAGCACCTCTTTGTTCTGCACGAGTAAAGGCACACTGTTAGCAGTAACTGACAATATCTTGTCTGTATCTCTCAAGATTCTCTGTCGAAGTCACGCAACGTCTGTGGCTGATTGTAAATGTTCTCATACTTAACTCGTACATATAAGCATTCACCCTTATATTTTGGGTACCAATCTACGTATCATATTAATAAACTTTCCTCTATGGAATTGTTGATTTTGATTGTGGAAATGTCATGCAAATTTACTTGTGTTTCATTTGCAAGTCTTGTTTGAGTTGTATCGGGGATTAAGTGTGCGCGCAATATCCGTTTAATATCAACATCTGGCAAATGCTGGGGTGATTGTGGCTTATTCTTCAAACTATCGTTCATGCGTTCCTAGAACTTTTGTCCTGAGCCTTCTGTGCTCTGCTCACGTGACCACTGACCACTCGGGCAGATCGGTGGTAAGGTAAACAATTTTCACACTTACTTGTAAACCTTACCTGTAACTTGTAATCATATTCCTCTTTTAGATTCATCAGTGTTTTTGCCGTTTACACAGTCCACATTTAGCTAACTACGACGAGGTTATTCCTTAGGAGTATGTTACATGTCGTCATAAATAACGTGGTCATTTACTTGTGGTCTAGATATATTTTGAAAATGATCCACAGTAGCACTGCTATTTACGTTCGTTACCAAATTTTGTAACGTGTGGATGAATCATTGACTTATTCGAAATTAGTTTCTATATGTGAAAAATTGGGTGAGCACTAATGTTACATCACAAATGCGAAAACGTTTTGGTTAATCTATTGAACAGACAAGTCTCCACTTATGCAAATGACCGGTAATATTAGCTGGGATATTTGACATGATTTCAGGACAATGTGTGAATGTGCAATATAATGGTATGGCATTTAAATGATTACGATGAATGTCACACCAAACACGGTTTTGAATGAGCATCGAGAACAGAATGTCATCAGGTAAAACTATCATGTGTCGTTGGCTGATGCACTTGTAATCTAAGGAAACGATTTGAATCTCAACTTTCAGGGAGGAGAAACGCTGCGCTATTTGTGCAGGAAATTTCGTTTGATGCTTTGTTCTCTAGTGTAAATTGGTAGTACGTGCTACCATTGCAGACTTGCCAGCATTTTTCTTTTCATGTTGTAAATCACTCAACCCAGTGTTAAAGCCAACGAATGCAGTACAGCTGAAACGAAGCTATCTTCATTCGCCATAAATCCACCAACTGAACGCCCAGGCGCATGAAAACGTATAGGTCTTGCGGAACAGCAATAGCATGTATCCAGTCCATCTCTAGAGAGATTCGAACATGGAATTTGTATGTTAAACAACTTTAAATTCGGGTTGAAGGCAGCTGGTTTGCCATGATTATGTCTTTCAGCTCAAAATATCATCACCTGCCCCTCATCAAATAGTTTCAGTCACGTGATCCGTTAATTAGCTGCAGTGATGCGCCTTCAGAGTGCTACACATTCGAGAAAACTGTCCACTGTCACGAATTTTTACCACATGTTTTCTTTGTATTCTCTTATTTCAAGAACATTATTAAGTCAAAGTTAAGGTGCCTAATCAGCAATATGTTCAATAAAAAAGAAGCTGATGAAAATTGTACCACAGAAGAAATCCAAAATCTTGTTTAGCTCACCATATGAATTGTCAGCGGGTGATGTTCAGGCGAAGCAGCGAAATACAAATCGACTAGTAACCGCAAAATTTGTCTCACGACGATCAACAAACTGCCATGCAAATAAAAGATGTTATCGAGAATTGGAACTCGTCTTCTTGAGCGCAGAAATTGTGATAGTCTACAGTTAACAGCTTTTACCTTAGACAGTACAACTAAAGATTAACTCCATCGGACAATGGCAACGCCCCTTAACTTTCCCACCAAACAGTCTGTGTTGTTCTGTCAACCGTTACAAGCCTACTATGATTAGCTCACCAACAGAGTGAACTGCTTATAACTCATGTCAATATTCTTCTGATAGTTTGTGATGAAAATTACAAAATGATTTTGTTCGTCACATTCAGTGTGTTCCCATAGATACCTCATATATATAACTCAAATGATTTTGCACAATGGTTACTATGATCGTTTCCACTCTTCCACTTTTAGGTGTAACCACAAGTGCGCCTTAAACTACATTCAGAATGGCACACGTTTTCAACTTTGACATACTACTCTGGTTCTAAGCTATGTAGGCCAAGTGAAACCGTCTAAAGATGGAATAACAAACCGGTTCCAGCAACCTTTTTGACCGAATCGTCCTCACAAGGGAACGGATATTTACCTGAAAAATCTTTGTTAGAAACAACTGTGCGTCCATATTTTTGTGAGTAACGTTTAATGGAAGCTAATTAGGTGTTTCTTATGCGTCCTGAGCCAACCACTGCTTCTGTAAGACTGTAGGCATTGGTGTGCTCAGGTGTGTTGATTGCAAATTAAGTGCATGAATCAGTGACAGACGAAGTTGTCAAATGCAGTCATCGTTTTCTCCACTTCTTATAGTTCTTATTTCCTTATGAGCCCGAAAACTGATTGTTTGTCTCCCTAATTTATTGTGCAAAACTTGCTCACTCTTATCAGCATCATCAATCATCAGTTGACTGGCTACGGTTAACGTAATAAATCAACTTCGTCTGTTCTTTGCTGATCTGTTCCTCATGCTTCGTTCACGTTAGATACGCGGACTGTGGAACATTCCGAAAGATACGACCTCATAAACTGGCGAAAACGTACATTGAAAATGTCTCACTCGTTTCTTGTTTACTAAGTTCCACTTACTGAGATGAGCACTGTGTCGTCAGCCGTAAATTGGGAAGGTTTCGTAAATATCGCTCACATTGTCCAGGTCGTCATTTATTAAGCATAATTTGTTCATGAAATAGATGAATAAGTGGTAAACTAATGGATCGTTAGCTCCACCACATTTCTACTTTCTTCATGGACCCGGATTTGTGTGAGCTGAAGCCTCCCTAGTGGTCACAACCATCTTCCTTATCTTGTACTTCCTCTCAGTTTTTCGCACTTAAGGCCCGTTACCAATTATCTGACTGAACTCAGTCAGGCATTGGACATTTGGCCTGGAAGAATAATGGTACCTAGCTTACAGTCTTGCTTCTTATTTGCTGTTGCTCAAATTTACGCATATCTCATAATGTGCCTTAGGCTGAACCGTCTCCTTTCGATTTATGTGACTGACGAATTATCAGGATGCTTATCTCGACAATTTATCATACCAGAAACCAATTTCTCACCAGCCAGAAGTACTGAACCGAGAGAGCAACACGTGTCGTCGTGAACACAAGCGATTCGGGCGGCTACCGTATGTCGGAGGTAAGATAGTAAACGTTGCGTCTTAAGGCCTCGGCACCCAATTCTGCTGAATCCACTTGATTTGTCCCCACCAGAATTGGACGGTGAGTTTGACCGACCACTTCTCCTTTGAGGGTCGGAACAAGTTATGAACAACTGCTTGACCGTCCACTTGGGGTCACATATCAAACGTATTTTGATGCTTTAGCGACAACAAATAAAATCATTTGGAATTCGTTTATTCATCGTGTAAAACCAACCACAAAGTTGTTCGTTTTAATACGCGCATACTGTAGTACCATTAAAATACTTCTGAGTGCTTTTTAAAACTGCCATACTCTCAAAAATACAGGTTCACTTGGTGGAAAGCTTATATCAGTGCAAACGTTAGCTGAGAGAACCAGTCATCGTTTACATTGGTGACAAAGGTTTAACGACTTAGTTGATCGAAGTGTCCGTGAGTGAAATTTCACCAAGCCAATCGGTTTTTTTCATATAAAAATTCTTCCAGTGTATCGAATTTTATAGCACTTTGTTCAAGCTACATTTGTTAGTAAATTCAAATGGAATTTCACGAGATGGAAGTAAAGGCCGCAGGTCACCAATAGTACCATACTTGCAGAAAATTACGTTGCCCTTCTAAGTTGCGTGTGATAACTGTAGGGTACCTTTGTTGCATTACGCACACTGAGGTCGTTCATGAGTCTAAGTGTTTTGTTCAGATCCCACCGGTTGATCTCTTGCAGATTGGTCTCCGTTTATTCAGTGAAACCAACCAGTAGATGAATGCCCAAAATAACTGTTTTCTAAGGAAAGTAGCATAAGTGATTGCATGCATTTAGGTTCCCGATGCGGAACTTAGAGTCACTCGTAGATATGACGATCTCGGATATAAGAAAATTGGGTTCAGGCACTATTTACACAAATGTAAGTGAAATTGCTCATGTCGGAGACGTCAGCAGCTGTGCAACATCAAGGTCCGCAAGCCAAGTAACGGTGACAGGAATGCTGTCGGGTGTGTGTTGCGAGCAGCCTTCACAACGCTTGCCTGGTGATTCTGAAAATCGCTTCGGTCCCACGGGAATCACGACAGAACGGGTCAGATTAGGCCAGGCAGACGGGCTACCAACACCTATGGGTGATTAAGTCAGTGATACACCTACACTCGCGCTAGTATGCCAATGCCGGATGGGATGGTCTTAGGGGCAAGGTGAATAGCGAGTGTGGAGGAGCGAAAGTGCTGGACGGAGTAAGCTAACAAAAGGATGAATTGCCGTTGTGTGTGACGCCATTTGTGGGTCAAATCTGGCAAGGTGTTTGGACAATTTGCCGTTAATGTCAGTTTAGGTCACTTCACACTAACGCGAAGCTTGCACCGCTTTATTCACGTGGCTACTTCAATAGATCACACTTGAATTCAGACAAGCTGGGATAAATACACAAGCTCTCAATCGAACTTGTGAGACCATTCTTTTATAGTTTTCCTCCCAAATGCGATGCACCGCAATGTGTGTTCTCGTAGCCTGTCGGTAACGAAGGCGAAACTGTGAGTTAAATCATTTGGTCAAATGCAGATGCAATTCCCTGGAGGTGGTAGCTGCTTCGTGTTGTGCGTCGACTTATGTTTGGCTGGTAAGCGATAGTGCCTTGTTAATACATCACTGAACCCTGTCAACCAACAATAGTGCTCGAAACTGAATGTAGTGCTCCCCACTGGGTGCTAATATCAGTGTAGGTACACCGGAAAGACAGTGGGATATAAAAATCAGTCAAAGGCTGGCAGAAATTAGCCAGCTTAAAATTGATGACCTAAAAGCAGAAACCTTAGCTATCAATAGAGAATCGGCGTCACATTTCATCATGATAGACCCTCTCCTCCAGTATATTGTCAGACGAACTTTCCTGGGACCTCTATACGGTGGCATGGCTTGTAGGATTCTGATGGATTTTGTGCACTCCAACGACCGTGGAATGAATAAACTCGTCAACATATCAGGGGTTCCCGTACTCCGCTAGGCTAAGTGTAGCATGAGTAGGTGGCTGGTCTGTCCATTGCGTGAGTCCGGGTAGCTGTAGCTTCTGTGAGAATACTTAGCTCCTCTTAAATCGTTTCCCTAATTTGGAGCTTTGTGACACACCTTTTTAGAACTTTTTACGCCATACAAGGTAGACAGTCTTTCAGCTTTTCTGAGCCTCTTTCATCTAATGCTACACTGTCTTGGAAACCTAGTGATGATGCTGGATTGTTTCAGCAATCGTAAATAAGGGAAGAGCCTAGGGGAGCCAATAGGATCATTTTAAACGATGGAACTTCGGACAGTGATTGCGTTCCTTCTGTCACAACTCACAACGAAACTAAATAAATATGGTTACACTAGTAGGCTTATTACAAAGTTTTTATAATTTTGCGAGTTAAGACAGTTATTCTTAGCCTGACAAGCATCATTTTTTTCAGAATCATTGCTAACTGCACGATAGAGTGATCAAATTATTGTCCTAAATGGACGATTTCAAGGGCCGGTTCAATCAAGGCTGAAAAGGATGGTTTGTTTCAGGAGACTCTTTCATTTACGAAGCATTGAGTTTGTAGGTAACTAGTCATAGACATATGTCTGAGTTTCGCAAACCCTCAAGAAGGAGCAAACAAAAGCACCAAGTTCACGCATTGAAATTCCAAGGACCTTGAGTAATTATGTGTCCCATTCGAGTTGCTTCTGAGTTGTGCTACAAAGAGAAACTAATCAGAAGCCGATCTATGACCTAAGCATGTAAAAGAAGTTCTCAAAGTCACCCACAAAATTTGATAAACTGGACGATTTTATACTTCACTATATTTACCGGTTTGTTCACAAAGGACAAAATAATTAAGGCCAGAGGGAGATCACAAAACTGGCGGAATATGTCAAGATGCCGTGAAAGGTATAACCTAACCAATATACTTTAGAACACCAGAGAATTTATCATGTCAGTTTTTCAGCGTCTTCATTCACAGTGCCAAATAAATCATCTCAACTGGCAGACTCCGGAAAAAATCCAACTATTTATCGCTTTTTAGTCAGTAGTCTGTACTCGGTACCCCAGTTGTAATTCTGACCATTGAAAACATATTTACCGGACGGCGATTTCGTAAATCTTTGAAAAAGCAATATACGGAACTAAAAGCTTATCATATGGTTGCCTGGGAGCAAGTGAAAAACGAAAACCTCGGGACAATGCATTTCCCTTTGTTATGCATTGTAAAGCTTCTGACGTGATAATGTCGTTTACTGGAGGAACAGGAAATTGCAGTTCAAACATTTTCACTCAAAGTTACTTCTATCAGATGAGTACGTTAGCATCGGCTTCTGATTATGTCGTACCCATGTCTCCCAGTCATACCTCATAATATAATTCGTATGAAACAAAATAATGATCCTTCTGCGCAAAGACAGTCTGCAACTACGCCGTAGCAGTCACAGTGCTGATATGAAAATATTTACCTCACAACACACTAAATTTGTAGGAAATGCTCCTTGCTTCACGACAAAGAGCGTGACTACCCTCTAAGTTGTTCTCAAAGAGGAAGCAAGCTGTATATTCAGTTTAGAATTATATTATGTGAATTTGCCGGCAGTCCCTCATGACTGCAGCTATGGTTGTTTGCATAGGGTGACGATAACCAGTGCACATTTGTAAGATTGTTGAAATGGACGCCAGTGGTGTTACTAATGCCAATAAACCGTTGCTAGGACGCACTTTGGAACAAGGATTCCATCACGCAACCGTTTGAGCTTGCTGACCCCTCCTGTAAATCTAATATGCACAGAAGTGCATCACTTGCTGTGGACATTATTTCCTTTAACAGGACTGTATACATCACTTTAATCTCTCAGGGTCGCCAAATGAACCACTTAGGGCGTATGTCTCTACCCAGTCAGTTACGAGGCATCTTCCACATCAGTGCCTTACTTTGGAACTTTCATCAAAAAACGGGATGCAAACTGCACTACCTGACGACGAAATGTTGATTAGAAGTTTATATCCAAGTCTAGAATTTTCAGGCTTTGTTTTTCAGATATTTTTCAATATTCTCAAACGAACTCATGTCCTCAAGACGGAGAAAGTTGCAAGATGGCCAGTTAACCAAGTATGGGATAAAGTGCCATCTGCCGTGTAAATTACCGGTAATAAAAGAAAAGTGTTCCACATTCTTTATTTTTCCCATAATTATTTCTCAGGTTTTAATGCCAGTAGAATGCAGTCACTGATAAAACGATTTGAGAAGCCAGTTGATGATTTGAAAGCCCAAGTATTCTTCCGTTTTTTTTTGACTATATAGTGACCATCTTGGATTTCTTCTTGGGTAGTATAGGGCCCTTGTTTAAGCCGGAGCTATCCACATGTAGTATAAAGAAACATGTGTTCAAGCAACACCGTATTTTCTATTCGCGCAAACACATCTGGGTAAGACTTTTTCCCGAAATGCGTGCGCTTGTGCTTGATCTAAGCTCAGTTTGTTTTTACTTTGCCTAATCGGGATAGGAAGATAGTTTCCACAATGAAAGTGATTCGTAAAACGTTATGGTCGATCTAAACACAGGTCAGACAATACTTCTTTTGTTGGCACAGTGGCGGCACTATAGGGAACTTTCAATCGAGGTTTCGCAGTGTAAATGAAGGCAATTTGTGCTGGAAAGACAAGGAGTGCTGCAAAACTGTATCTTCTCTACTGGAAGTCAGCAACGTTGCGCATTTCATTTACAGAACGAAATTTCAATTGAAAATCAAATGAAGGCAATTTGTGCTGGAAAGACAAGGAGTGCTGCAAAACTGTATCTTCTCTACTGGAAGTCAGCAACGTTGCGCATTTCATTTACAGAACGAAATTTCAATTGAAAATCCCAGAACCACTTGTCACCACCACCACTATGAAAGATCAGTGGAAACATTATTTCACAAAACAAGTGACAGTTTTCAGCGTCACTCGATCACCCAGACTGCATAGAGCCAGGTGATTAGAGCTTTTGTGATTGAAGGATAAGTGACGCTGTCCTATTTAGGCGCAAATTTATCACATATCTAATCAACCTGGCGTGGCCGTGGTTCGGGATTTAAACAGCTGGTCGAGAATTCGAGGGTTTGAGACTCTAGGTTTCAGATAGTTGCGCACTACCTATGGCTCACAGTAAGAATGAAACAGTAATGGAGCCCTTAGTGTACAGAAAAGATTGGTCTTACTTACACGACTTAATCTCAACTGGAAATTTTTCTTTTGGTTTCACCTCATCCTCTGGATGGCGCAGTCTTGGAATGAGTGTGAATTCTGTCAAACAGGCCAGGTGTTTTAGACTTACTTTACACCGCCATAGACGATAAAATCTTTCGTTGCCAACAAAGAACGGAAGCCTGTTGAATGTTTTACCCCGCATAAAAACTAGCTGTCACAGCTTTCTATTCTAAGCATTCCTTGTTGAAAACTGTCGAGTAGTTCACAAAATAATTTAATACGTAGTCGGTCCTTCATCAGCTTTTAATACCCTGTGCGTACAGCGTGCGTATTTCTTAAAGGCTCCTGCAATTTACGAATCTTCCTGTTTTAGTCTCGTATTAGATAGAACAGACAATAAATTATGTTAGACCTCTGCGGCCAATCCAGGAAACTTAATTTTGTGTTATGCAGCAAGGAAAATTTGATGAAATCATAACATAAATGCTGGACTTCGTGCATAAGTTTATAAGCTTTCGAAAAACATTTGATTCTCTACTCGTTTTTCAACCGTTCTGGAGATTTTCCGGGTACATAGAGATTTATACTTTTAACATTTGCAAGAATATTGACGGAATAATTTGCTTGTGTAAATGAAATCAACCAGTCAGTTTCTATTCAAGAGTCTTTAGAGGAGAATTGTATCTCTGGTAGTGCTTCAGAAGTAGTACTAATCACATAAAAATTGGCTCACCACAAAAAACTATCTTCCACGAAAGGAGAGGGAAAACGACACGTAGAACTAAAGAACAGATTCTATACACTAGTCCAAGAAAGAACGAAGAACACAAGGTTACCGGGACTTGGTATTTCACCACAAAGGCCATTTGCGGACAGAAAACATATAGTCCATCAAATATTAAGAAAAAAAGAAAAAAATTAAGAAAAAATTCTTAAGCTGGGCAAGAAACTTTCAGAAGAAACAGAGGAATTAAATCAAACAAGCAAACTATTTGACTGTGACTGAAACACATGTCCAAAGTTAAGAGGCTGAACTGGACGAGGAATGAGGAATTCATAGAGAAAACTGGACATTTAATTCAAATGTAATGGAGCCGACCTACGTGGTGCAGAGAATTTGCGTCAATCAGAAATGCAAAAAATATCGGACCGGCACAAAACAGCGCATTACGCGGAGAGAAAAACCATTTTATTGAACGAGATTAATAAGCTTGCAAGTGCCAAATTAACTGGGTAAATCCAAACATGAAATCCACATCTCAACACTAACTGAAAGTCAGAAGAAGGACCAAAATTTTTGGAAAGCGTCGTCCAACGAAACAGTTGAGTAAGATATATGTACAAAACACAATGCAATACAAATCATAAACAGACTAGGGAAAGTAAGGAAGCGTTGTCTCCTAATCGCCTGGTTTCAAAAATAAATTACGGGTACACTTTGTAATTTGCACGCACGTAAGGGGCTGGAAGAAGGAACTCGGCTAACCTGTATTGATGTTGATGGAAGGTTTACAAACCGGCTGCCAGACTCGGATAATGGATCGGACACTACCTGACACCCTACGAAATGGCTGCTTCTCCAGTCCGGTCAGCGTATTGTATCTGATGCCATCACTGACTACTACAACCACTTTTAATCCCGTTTTGTCAACAATAAGTTACCGGGTCATCAGTTGCCCAGACACGTGAAGCGAATCTGGACTCATGGGTTTAGTGCTTTTGACGGTTTTATCAACCATTCCTTTCACCAGCGCCCGAGCAACCAGTAACCAGAACATCGGATTAAATGCCACCCGGAGAAACCTAACGCCATATTAAGTGCAGCTGTCATGGCATAACTATCTGAGTTCTGCATATGATACACCGTGCAATCTCTTCAGTCATAGTGCTTTCATTCAGTTTAAATTAAGGTAGAACGGTGCTTGCAACGAGTGTTACAAACAAAAAAATCGAATAAATGAACTTTCCTTATTTATTCCCGATTTCTCCTACTGTCTTACTGCAGAGCCGTTTGTTGAGAAGCAGATGATTGTAATGTCTCCTTTTCAAGAAGTTACCCCAATACTCGGACGTTGGCCAATTTAGACCAAAGCGGCTTCCTCTCTGCATGTGGGCTTTGTACATTTCCAACTCACTTGCTTGCTGATTCGGTATTTTTTGCATTTTTGCACGAGAGACTATTCCCGGATAATACTATCCAGAAAATGCTTTGACACTCACTTAAGGACGGAAGTCTGAGGTCTCATGTGTTCATCGGAGGTTTGGTCGTTAATGCGTTCGGTAAGTCTGAGTCAACTTGGTGTGATATGCCATCAAGTTGTGGATCCGCACTTCGAACGAGTGTTAGGATTATGATTCATAGGACTATTCTCATCACTATCTTAATCACGGTTCTGAAGTTTATTTTGGCGATGTGTCACGAAACTGCTAAGGAATATCATATGCATGGTCATTTACAGTAAAAAGAATGTATGACTTAAAGGACCCACAACTATACGTTGTCAACTTTCCATGCAGGTTATGACAAAGCCCCTGATGAATGTAAGCTCCAGCAACCTGAAACCATTTAAAGTGTTCACGACTGATCGAATGTGAACCATTTTTATGGATGGCCACCTCAGAAACGTACTGATTAACAGTAAGTCAGTGGAGGCAAATTAATATATGCAAACACCATACAACGCCAGTCCGAATGTAATTTATTAGCTGGTAAAAAGTCAATATGAATGCTCAGAAGTTTGCAAGATATTCGGTGTTTGAAACTCATTGAATACTGTGAAACCGTCCATCATTGCCAGCTCAAATGCACACCACAAAGCCAACAATAAAAGCTACAGAGTTGGATTCAAAGCTCCGGAAGGAGCGCTCTTATCTGAGAGGCCCCTGGGCAAACCTAATGTTTTATGTTCAACTCGTTGAAAATGACAGTATTTTAACGTGCCTTTTGTAGATTTCTTTGAATATGAAAAATTCCACACAGTCCATTAGCAACCTCTCCTGCCCGGCATATTTCGACAAATATCTTCAATGGTCACAAACTGGGGCTGGTTTGACTGCATCACAACCGTGTCCGGATATAGCTGAATCTATCTTCAAAGGTGAGTCAACTGTGCAGCCCCTATGTGGATGTTTTGAGCTCTGAAAACAGACATACATAAATTAAGCAAGTGAGTTAATTAAGGCATGAGTTACAGGTCATTGCACGACAGAGCTTTCCCTCATGTGCTTCTGAGCAAAAGCAACATTTCCGGCAGCACCACAGAGTGCTTAATCTGTCCGCCAACCGGCTATAAACAAGACACAATGATAGTGACAATAAACTCAAGTTTTCAAATCCAACAAAAGAACAACCAATTTAAACAAGAAAAAAAACGGAGAGCTGAAATAGGTTTCAGAAAATGCCAGCCTGTTTGAAAGTCGATCATAAAAGCATGTGCATAATTCAATTAGAAACGACCTGTGCTATAGAAGGCATCATAGACCATAGTACTGAATGACGATCTAAAAGAGCCCTTCATTAAAACTTTTTTATACCCCACAGACGAATTTGCTTTGATAATGACAGTCTAGTAACTTCAGTTAGGGCAATACATACATGACTTAGAATTTTGTTACTTTTTATGGTTCAAACTTTTTTGGCACTAGAAAATGCGCGAAATTTTGTCGTGACACACCCTATCGCTTTCAGCATGACACAACATAAACTGTCCAACAAAAAAGGAATAGCTCTGCCACTGAAACGATGGATCGTGTTAGGTATAGTGAGCACACTTAAATGTGATGTAAGCGCCGACTGGAAAAGGGAATAATACACAACTTTGGGAAGCGGTGATTTCCCACTGGTTACCACCAAGGGGTTTGCCAGAAAGTCTGAGCTAGAGATGATTAGAAAGCAACCTTCTCCCATTGGCATACAGTAAGAAATAAATCCAAGGCTTCAACCCGAACGATGTAAAGGGAAGACACTAAGGTTTGTACAAATATATTCAATTCACGACTTTGTCAACTGTCCAGAATTTGGATAGCGGAGTGCGCATCTTTTAGAACGTCTGAAGTTGCGATTCAACGATGTTAGTTGACATGCTCGATAGGGACCGGAGAAATACCACAACAAATCACATGCCAGTTATCTTGGTCTCCAAGCAACCAAATTTGGATCCGATTTTACACCACATGCAGCAAATGCACCTTCAGCGCGAGAACTTCACTTTCATCTGGTTTTTCTCATGATCAATCTAGTAATCTCAGGACTGCTAACCTGAGATCTCCGGTTGGACGTGCTGACAGCTCGCATGAACATTCCTGAAGAGAGGGGTGCGCTGCTATATAGCCTTATATTATGTAATCTTTGCTCACAGTGACTCAAATCACAGAAGCGCTGTGGGTTGGAATATCATCTTCCTATGAAGTTTGAAGTGAAATTTAACGTAAGCTGTTTCGTGAGCGCCTGACCGTCTCGTACCTCCTGGATAAATATTTTTCGCAGTTTCGTGCGAAACAGGTGCATCCACTTAAAACTTTCGCAGAAGATAAGCGTGATGAGCTTCACAGGATGCTTAATTTTATCAGGTTATTGGAAGCCCTGAGTGAATGCGTCTGTAAAATTCCATATCTAGTCATTCAAAGGAAGTGGCATTTAAGATCGGTATTAACTGATCACCTTTATTTCTTCTCAGGTGTGGCTACGCGATATTGCCATCCGACAGGCAAATGGACAAACAGGGACAATGCCCCGGTTGAGAACGTGACCGATTCGTTTACCAACTACAACGACTGTGGTGTGCCGATACCAAACGATGTGGACTCTGATGATATGATTGTAAGTATTCTGAAGTTAATGATCCATGACCCTGTTTTCAACAAGGTCTCATACATACAATAAGTTTTACAAAAAGGGCGTCCTTGATTGGCCATGCTCGTCCACAAACGATGTATTCGGATGCAAACTACCAAACACAGGCAACACAGACGTGTAGACAATAATGGTAGCCCTGATCAAAGAACTGCAAACTGAACGTTTGGTTACCAAATCGGTCATTCTAACCCAACAACTCGTCTTGATGGGGGTCATTTATGCATTCATGTAGTAATGTTCCCGTACAGCACTGAATAAATGCACCCACCATTTTATGATAAAGAATAAAATCCTCCACTGTAACTGCCACTTCCGTGCTTCAACAAAATAGCCGGTGAACCAAAACTGAAACCCGCCAAGTAATATCCTTGCAGAGCCAAACTCACAGTTCAATATGTTTATTCTACACGATGGGTGCATCAAACCTGAAATCCATTATTATGTTTGCATTTCATTTTAATGATCCGGAAACAACAGAGAATATTACACAGTTGTGTGATCGCTCAACTGCTTGCAAAAGTACACAATCACGTGTGACATGTCCTTGAGGTTGAGGAACTGGGATGCAGGAAGAAATGTATTACCACACTGTATTCCCTTAGCGCAAATTGCCCAAATGATGAGCCCTGGTCAGATACAAAGTTTTGGTACGCAAAACTTTCGGGTTGTCCTGCATTCACAACTTAACAAATAATCTCAACTGAGCAGTTATTTACCGGTTTTAGATCACGAGGTAACATACTGATAAACTAGATCTGTCATTTCCCGAGGAGAAGCAACACAGAAGGCTTTGACGTCAATACTAACGCTTATGGGAGATGGTTTGTGTTATATCCCTCTCCTGTTTAACAGTGTCACACTTGAAGACTTCACTCCAAGTAGTCTGTGTGGTGGTTACAGGGCATATCCATGTAAAGTATGTTTTATCTGCGGCTTGTTGCTGGTATGGCCGGCACTCTTTTCTGAGCAGCATGTAAGAAGTTTTCCTCAGACGTGGTGGGTGATGCTAAATGGGAATTTATATCAAGCTAAGTGTCAAGGAGTCATGATTTTAGCTGCGAACTCATCCTTCTTAAGACGAAGTATTTAGGGGCACTGTAGTTTTCTTTCCAGATATGTTTGAAACACATCTCATTTGAATCAGTATATTCTCTAACATGAAAGCTGTAAAACCTGCATGTTCTCTCCTAGCAGTGCCTCCAAAACTGACCGGACTTATGTGCTTGAATTTGGTTTGCACATTTTCAGTGGAATGAGATTTTATTCTCCTAAAACTAGACCCATGTTAGCATGTTGAACTATAGTGGCATTTTATGAAGTTGTAATTCGCCAACCAATCATTGAAAGATAATTAGCGGCATAAAACAAACGGAATAGATCTAACTGATTCTGAGTACGTGAGCGGGACCCAAGCACAAAACCGATTCAAGCAGAAATATTTTGGGAGGAATCCCAATCCTAGTAGCCTTGTTTACCAAATTTTGCTCCATTTTATGATATTTTCCATCTGAGTGTCCTACCGTCTCATGCTTCAGTTGGTACGATATTCGAGATGTCGCAGAAGAAACTACTATCAAGGTTTCCAAAAATTGTTTGATAATGTCGTTGCTCCGTGTAACTCTTCTTTCCAAGCGTTATCTGCCTGAATTTGGCGTTCGGAACCAAATTCCGCTTTTCATTTTTAACATTTTTTAACATTTTTTAAAGCATTTTTAAAAACATTTGTAACATTTTTTAACAATGTGTACTCAACATGTTAGTGGAGAAATTTTCAGTGTTTGCCGACTCCAATTTTAATGCCCGATTGGATGGGTTACTTTGAAGTTATCGTTTTGGCCTTGTTAAATATAAGACGTTTTCGTCGAATCAGCTAGACTCCATTCAACTTTGCCGAGCTTATCACCCCGAAGAGGTTTTTATTTAGTCACAGTCCCAACTCCTTCTCCAAAGGTATTCTGATGTGGATTATCACTTACGATCATAGAAAGCTCAGACCATTAAAAATGAGGTACTGTTGACAAGAGAAGGCTGGGAGTTCTTTTTTCAACAAGGAAATCTTTATTTCACGTCATTCAGGACTGGAGTTTCATTGTGTCCGTATGACTACCTAACTAAGCTTTGGGTGACCTAATCAGTTTCGCGATGACAGGAAACTTAAAAAGAGCTGTTTTGGCTGTGAGAATTAAGCAGAAATCCTAGGTTTAACCTGTGAGGCCACAATTAAACGACCAAAGTGGCGCTAAGGTAGTTAGTTTGGTTGTGCCGCATACATGACTAATTTGAAGTTCATGTGGTACCGGGCATTAGAAAACCGTCTAGTGCCACTGGTCAGAGAATCCACTGATACGCACTTCACACATGTGTCGCGAAATTCTGCTGTACGTCCTACCCTGTAATTATGAAAATCTCATTGACCATGTGAAACTCCCGAAGGTTATTTCAGCCGACCTCATACGTGAACTAAGGAACATGGTCACAAAACGCACCACATAATGTGGGTGCTGAAGACTTTGAAACGATTTACAGTATTCGTTTACACGTAAAGTCACTGCATACTCATTACAAGAAGTCTAAATGCACTCCCACTGACGTGTTTTCGTTCAAACCCATCTTTATGAGGAATTCGCTAAACGGATCATAGCCTAGCTTGCGGTTACCATGCTTGAACAATGACTAAATGAGCATTTGTTCTGCACAAAATAATAGCAATGAGCCTCAGTTGCCGTTGGATTTATTTCTTAGATTGTAATTTACGTTTTACCGATAAAACCAAAGATTATCAGGCATAAAACTTGATGGCTCCGTGTTCTATATTTTGCGATTTGCATGGCTGTGATGTGACCTATTGTACGTCCTCTAGTTGCTTCATATTTTGTTGACTGTGTGGATAAGAATAACCTAATTGAATCGTTTAAGATGTGTTGCTTTATCCACTGGTCAGCGCTGTGATTCGCTCGTACTTAGTGCCTCTCATCCTTTAGTCACCGAATCTATATCACATATTCTCGTTCCAACTGCCCTTTTGCCTGAGGGCGAGCTAATCATACTGCTCCCCAGCCACTGGTGACAAAACGGTCAATTCCTGAACCAGAAGCTGGAGGGTTCCTACCTGAAAGCTCTCCGAATCTCCGTGAGATGGACACTGTGGATGGTTTTCTTTCAATATGAAACAGCTGTGCAGTGCTCCTCGCCTTCGCAGAATATATTACTTACATTTAATGAACAAAATCTCCACCGAATTCCACAATTTGGGTCCCAATGCACAAGTTTTGCCACAATTTTATGGTCCCAAAGTCGTTTTCTGGCTTTCACATACTTTGCGCATCTTGGACTTGCAACGATACAGTCCAAGTTCAATGCCATTCTGGTACAGCCATAACGCCAATTAGAAGTTTTGCGAAAAGCGCTTCCTACGTTTTCCACATTCCTTTTAACCATATGGTTAATAGATGCTCCAACAGCTTTCAAGCCATATGCTCTATCGTTTGACTATTATTACCAACAAAACAGCAACGCCGTGACTGGAAAATAAATGTATTTCCTGCCACACGATTTTGGAGGATACCACCAATTAGCGAATGTGTCCTCCAGGTTACCTGCGTTGGACTCATCGGAGAGGGCGTTAGGTTTATACAGCGGGATGCGTCACCTTTAAATGAACGGTTACTAAACGCTTCTTTATTTAACTTGCCCAAATTCATCTTTTTTTCCCGTACAAGGCAGCATTTTTCAGCAGTCCATCAGGGTGTCGGTTTTTACTTTGCACGTCTTCAGCACAATTTAGTATAGACTACGCACGCTCACAGGAACTAATTTTGTAGGTCAGGTATGTTCACCATCCGGTTAAGTTTCGATTTATTATTACTGAATGACGGTGAGCGGTGAGTAGCGAATATACACTCATTTGCAATCTAACTTAGTTTTCGAGAGACTCACCTGGAACCTAGCTGAATCTCTCGCTACGCTATTCGAGATATTGCGATACATGTATATCTTTGTAATGTACTACTCATAGGGTCGCTGAAAATCCGTCAACATCCAACGACTGGTTTCGCCTTTTTTGAAGCTCAAGCAGAACATAAAGTCGGCAGAAACCCGGGGAATGGGCCTACCTGATGAGCCCCAAACCGGTCGTGGGATGTCGACGGATTTTCAGCAACCTTATGAGTAGTACATTACAAAAAATCCATCACTTTTTCAGGAGGTAATCCGTAACATAATTATTTGACAGGTCCTGCTTTTGCCATTGTGTGGGGTGGTAAAAGAACAACCTAATGAAATATTCCACTCTCTGGCACTATTCATTTAAATGGGTAATGGGAGTATTTCGCAGTTGCTTTGGATCATTCTATATTGCATGGTGATTCACGCAGTCTAGCAGTGTTTCGGCGTGAGTTCAGACCACTCTAGTTCCTTATTTTACCATAGGCTGCACGAGATCAAGCTGTTTAGCTTCACATGCCACTGCTTTGCACCATAGAGCGCCTGCAGTAGGGTTGCAGCAACCCAATCGTTTTTTCGGTCTTTCGAAGATGGTTGAAAGGTCAACGCGTGGTCAGAGAGCGGACGTCTCAGTGGTAAAGTATGCGGACCAACTGAGACGTTGGTTGTATGCTAGGAATGGCATATCTTGCATGCAGTTCACGTGTTTTTACGATATTAGGGGGCGATGTGGGATGGAGTGTTCAGTTGTGCACACTAGTCATCGCAAAAAAAGGTCAGGGTGGCTGATCTATCCGGGTGCGAAATTTCAACGTTCAGCTTGGGGATGGACCACCAGTGAACGACCATCCGACACGCACAAGTGCAGCTATTTCACCAAGCCTGTCTGAATTAACAAAAAGCAGGCCAGTTGTTGCGCCATCGCAGATGAAAGAAAAGGGTGGTCGTCAGTGGATAGTAATCACCAAAATTCTGTATGGAGTGTTAAGGTAATTTGCCACTGCACCGCTTTTAACCATTGTACTGTACGAAGCAACCTTCCGATATCAGAATGAAATCAAATTACTCCACGTAACCTTGATCAGCTACACTTCTGCGTGTACCGTTGTGTAGAACTGAGCAGATCATCCAGCCGACTAGTTAGCCCTTGTTAACCCTTGGTTTAAACCAATTAATGGAAAAGGGAAGCTTCTGGTGCTTTGTGGCCTAAGGGCATTCTTGCAAACGTTTCGATGAGATTATCCAATATCTGAAAGCCAGATCCCTTAATTGATCCCCCACCATGTGGTCGAAATAAATGAAATGTTTATTCATCACAGTTGGCGTTAAGTTCCCAAGTACTTGATTCCTAGCACTCAAATAAGAAGGTCGTCTATGTCCAGGACAATAGACACATCCAATCAGTATAAACGTCTTTGCGTAGTGGTAGTGGGTTATGATAGCAAATCTAAAGTCCGAATAACAATCGCTAGACCATCCATAAATTAGGACCCATCTCTTAACGACTTGGCAAGCTGAGTTGATCGGCTTCGATATGGACAAAATAACTTCTGATTAAACCCTGGTAAAGACTTGCTGTAAAGTCGTAAGAGCAAACCTGTGTTTCTTTAAAATCTCGAAAATTTCCATTTTATGACCCATAGATAATAATAAAGATCAGCATTCTATTTTCTAAGGTTTCCAGAGTTTCTAACACCAGAAATTTTCTGAAATCGTTTGAAATTTGGGTGAACCCGGAAACATGTTTGTTCCTCGCCAAACATTATTCACCTTATGGAAAGTAGTCCTAGATACTCCGTTTGGCGACATTCGTTTCTTAATGCTTCGTAAGATATTTCGCATGAAGTTTTCAATACCACTTTCCTTCACATTGTATCACGTTGTAAACTGATCATGTATGTTAAAGTATACGTCGGAATAAGGGACACTTTTTCACTCTTGATTTTGTCGTTTCGAAGGACGTCTTGAAATTAATCGAATATACGTGCTGTTAAATTGCTGCCTTCCCAGGAACGCTTTATTTTTAGCTTCTCGTGTAACGGTACTTTAAGATTTCGTCTTTTATGCTAGATTCTTGTCCCAACAACCCAGTTATCCATCGACACCTAATAGCACACCTAATCATGCAGCCATTGCTTGAAACCACTATCACGTAGACAACTGGCTATCTTAGTTTCAGACCAAAGGTGGACCTGACAATACAGCTAAAGATTTCCCAGATAGGTGTATGACTGAGTTCATGGTCTCCAGCAGAACACTCAAAGAAAGTCTTAATAGCAACAGTATGTAAGGTAAAGATATTAACTATCATTATCCCAACTCCGAAGTCGTAAGCCTTGATTGTATATGCAAATTCTTATCCGTTTTTCTCTAGGGTGCGATGGTATAGTAGGCTGCTAAAAATGTGTTATCACACGATCAAAAACTATGTGGCAAAAGATCGAAGCAGACTGAGATTACTACATCATCTGGCAACAGTTGATACGGTAGTATCCTTGCTATGCTTGCATTATAGCTGGTCTAATGTTCTCGCCAGATACACATGACTATTTACCCGTCGACGACGACAGTAGTATATTTTTATTTTGTCATGCGTGGGTAGGAATGGGCACTGGTGGTGAAATTAATGTTATTTAAATGCAATTAAATAGGGAAGTCAGGCGGGCCCTATCCTAAATATAAACCTATTGCTGAAAACAATTCGTCGAGGTGGTTGTAGCGCCACTGACATGCATTCCAGTCAATGTTAAGTCATCCATAGCTTTTGCGCACACTGCTTGAGGGAATCCTACTGGACCTGAAGAGGAACATCCATTAAAATTCCCTTTGGTAGTCGCCACTCCATTTGACGCCAGCATATGATCGTATTATTCAAAGCCAATTCAGTTGTTGTAATGGGTAACGCAGGCAGTGCGTTGTGAGCGTTTATAAGTCATGAACACATAGTGTCAGAAATGTCGTCAAAGCAATGGACAAAGTGGCAGATTCAGAGGTAAGAATTAAATTTACCACCGATCCCTCGATTCCCAGAAGGAAATTCCTGAAAAAGGTTTACCAAATGCTAATATGCTCATTTGCATAGCCATTTGTTTTTTTTTATTTTTATTTTGTCATGCGTGGGTAGGAATGGGCACCGGTGGTGAAATTAATGTTATTTAAATGCAATTAAATAGGGAAGTCAGGCGGGCCCTATCCTAAATATAAACCTATTGCTGAAAACAATTCGTCGAGGTGGTTGTAGCGCCACTGACATGCATTCCAGTCAATGTTAAGTCATCCATAGCTTTTGCGCACACTGCTTGAGGGAATCCTACTGGACCTGAAGAGGAACATCCATTAAAATTCCCTTTGGTAGTCGCCACTCCATTTGACGCCAGCATATGATCGTATTATTCAAAGCCAATTCAGTTGTTGTAATGGGTAACGCAGGCAGTGCGTTGTGAGCGTTTATAAGTCATGAACACATAGTGTCAGAAATGTCGTCAAAGCAATGGACAAAGTGGCAGATTCAGAGGTAAGAATTAAATTTACCACCGATCCCTCGATTCCCAGAAGGAAATTCCTGAAAAAGGTTTACCAAAATGCTAATATGTCATTTGCATAGCCATTTGTTTTTTTTTTCGGGGCGGGAAGGCGAAAAGCGTGCACTAACCCGGCTGAATCTCTAGGTTTTGATGCTGTTCTTCACCTGCTTATGCGATATCTCGATTCTCCTACCAGCTGGAACATGAGATGGACAAACCCAGCACCTTTATTTGAGGATGTGCATCATTAACTGGGTGTTCAGTTGGATTCCAGGTGAATCTCTCGTCAAAAACAAATGTGTACACAAATGAAAGTATTCCGTGGTTTTCGTGCAATTTCGATTAACGTAAAAAAGAAGGTTGACGGGAACTTGGGGACTGAGACTAACTTATGAGCCATAAGATGGGCGAAACCAGTCGTGGGCTGTCAAAGAGTCTTCAGAAACCATATGTGTAGGTGTTTTCAGATATTGTTCAAAATAAGTGGCCAATGACTTACGTAGATTAAGCTATCTAGCTATCTTTTCCTCTCATACGCTATAAGAATATTACTTTGGCACTGCACATTCTAGGACTAACTGCTCTCTCTCCCAGATAAAGTCAATCGGTTTAAATTGTTGACGCTTGTCCAGTGTCATTGAATGGTGTAACGAATTGCTGTCGTATTTGCGATGTATGTTTGCAAGTCTTGTGCTGTTGCTTCCTCTACTACATCGCCGACCTTGGGAGTAAAGTCACTGTTGCGCATTCGTACGTACACCAAATCAGCTTAGTGGCTCACTTTGTCTGTCGATGAGTAAGACATTTCAACCCTAACCAGACTGGTAGTTCAATTTTTGAGAACTTCTATTTGTCTCGTCAGGAATCTTGCAGACGACATACTGCATTGCGTATCTAGGTACTTGTTGGTATCGTGCTTACTTGTTTCCTTATTTGCTTGCTTCCTTATCATTAATTAAGTTAAAGCACATTCCAAGTGAACAAACGGTATCAGTGTAATCAATAAGTTAATGCAGTTTAGCTTATTAGCATCACAGTATGTTATTGTAAGATACGGTCCGCTGCCGTTCATTGGCAAAGTATTAATACTAAAATGGCCCAATTAAAGGTAAGCAGGGCTACTTTAATTCACGGTTATCAGGTTCGCTAACGAATATGTAACACAGGGAGGCTCAAGTTTTTTTATTCAATCGCCCTGGGTGTGTATGTAAATTTGCTGGCTCTATGATGCTGATTCCAAGTTTGTGTTTGAACCGGAAGATGAGCGCCTTATCCATTTGATGAGAATCAGTTGGTAGAAAGTTGGTAATGATATGCTTTTCCGGAAACGATCGCCCCACAATATAATTACTAAATACAAGTTTGTTCACTTTCTTTTGTAAAGCAGTGATGCTCAATAGCGAACTATTATTTTTAGTTACGTACGACTTGAAAGAGGGTTTTCAAAACCAAGCGTCAGTTTCCTTTGAAGGCAGAACTGCTTCAAAATGAGAAGATGATCATAACTCAAATCCTGATGGATAGATAGTCACTGCAACAAAACAGAAGCTATGTTTTCTCCCGAAGCTATTGCGTAACTTAAAATTCAAAACTTTAATTTGTCGGAAGAAAGATATTATATATGTTGTGGGGTTTGCAGGATATGTATTGTTCATAATCACATCACTGTCGTTTGAACATGATAATATTAGAAGAGGCGTGATTATTTTACTTGTAGTTCATTCATGTGATGCACACCGCCGTGGCAGACGACTGGCAGTTGCGTGTCTGACAGCTGTGAAGACATCCGGCTTAGTTTCGATTTCCAAGCTAATGAGTTGGTCATCACTGAGGCTGCCTATATGGAAAGCGTGCCCCGAAAATTACCAAGAAGATCCGACTGTACCCGTGAAAGGAAAAGTACCGTGTACTAAGTTACGCATACAAATCATCAAATAGCTTCAAAGCTTATGCGTTTCTCTACGCCATACGATAAATTGGATCAACTGACTTCCATGTCACCGACACTTCACATACAGACGGGGTTGCCATTTGTAACTGAGTCTGTTGATTATGAGTCCTACAAAGTTCTGCGTTTTGTCAGTTAATTACGGGCAAACCATGTACTCGTGGGCCGTTCTATTGGATGGACAACCTTCTGCTATTCCTCCAAGTAAAGAAGACCAATCGCGCATATATAGATAGGTAGATATAGATTTATAGACAGATATATCAATATGGATAGCGCACATCTGGAACGTACGTTTCGTACGAAAGCGAAGGCTGGTGAGCTGGTTATCGGTAAAAACAGGGCTTCTATAGAGGAGAATGTCGGTAGCTCAGGTAACGTAGATGTTCCTTGGTTTGTTTGCTGAGCTGGGCAGTTTGCTTGCAGACGTTTCATCACCAATCGAGGTGACATCATCAATGCGTTATTGGGGAGCGTAGTTGTGCGTAGCGGTGGGTTAGCGATTGTGCGTTGAGTCGTGTTACGTGTGTTAATATACGAGCTGGTGGCCGGGGATGACCTTTGGCCGCGATTAGTTGTTCGGTCGGACGGTTCCATTGGTTGTTCTGTTATCCCGTGTCCTCATTCACCGATGCCCACGTGACCTCTGAGCCTGGCATCCCTGGCCGTCGTAGTCTGGTCAATGTTGGAGTGACCTTTGACCTTGCAAGTCTCGGTTTGTGACCTTTATTGATTTGACGCCGAGGAGTTCCTTGTTTTTCCTCCTTGGGTATTCCGGTTGAGATGTTGGTCTTTGGCAAGTAGAGGTGCATAAATTGGATCCAGTTCGATGCACCGGTTTATCGAATCTGCCTTGGAATACCATGCTTCCAGAAATTCTCTTCCGTATTCTCTTCCGTGTTTCCGTAGGCCAAAATTTTCGCGTTTTCCAGATTGAATTTGTAGCCTTTTTGGTCCTCGTGTTTAGGTATCAAGGACAGGGGGTTATGTCTCCTGACAGCCGTGTTGTACCCTTTATTCCTGTACATAAATTCCTTCCAGTTTGTCCAACGTAGTTTTCTGCAGTTGTTGCAGTTGATTTGGTATACCACATTGCTCCTGTTGGTTTTGTCCCGGTTGTCCTCCAGTCTGGAGATTAATTTCCTTAGAGTGGCATTCGATTTGTGGGCCGCTGATGATGTCACCTCGATTGTTGATGAAACGTTTGCAATCAAATTTCTCAGCTCAGCGAACAAACCAACGGCCAAAAATAGGCCTTACTATATTTGTAATGTACTACTCACAAGTTTGCTGAAAATCCATCGACAGCCCACGACCGGTTTCGCCCTTCTTGGGGCTCATCAGGTAGGCGCAATCCCCGGGTTTCCGTCAACCTTATATTCTACTATAATTCGTATCCTAAATAGCGCTCAGAACTTCACGGCAAGTCAGTTACCCTCTAAATTGTTCAATCGTTAGAACTCATCCCCTCAGCCTCGTTAGAATCGGCATACCTTTCATTCCAACCTCGAAAACTTGTTTCGAATTCCGCGTCGTTCAAGAGGCGGTAAATTCATTGAACCGAATCAAATCGCTGTTATCGGAAGTATAGTACAAAGAGGTAGTAAACATGTACCGTAGATCTTCCCTGCTTTGAAGCTAACGCTAGTTGTTGACTTTTGTTGTTCAGTGCACGCATGAATAATACGTTTTCCTCATTTCCACAGTGGAATCAACTCACTGGAACAGTTTGGGGAATTGTTGGTCTCATTGGCCTTTGTTTCACAATCATGGCGCTAGTGACTTCGCTCTGCATACTTCAAAGTATCCGGTAAGTTAAAATACTTTCCCGACCTTTGAAAGAGAACACGTGTAGCTTCTTGTCTGTCGTAAATTGCAAGATCAGTTGAAACTGAAACCAACAACCTAAAAAATATTGATCCTTTTGATTACAAATATACATAGAGCAATTTTTGTGCTTTCAGTCAAAGTAGTCTGAGTTTGGAATTGAAAACGACCCGGTCGGGCTCTTTGTTTTCAACTTAATGATTCCTGCTTACCAACCTTAGCTAAATCGGATTGTTGTGAAGTTTCGACTGGTTGACAAATTGGACCATACCTCCGGACGCATACTGTTCTTTCCATTGAAAACCTCCGAACAAGAATTTTACTACTAAGTATGAGAGTGGTGATTCGACGAAACCTGTCAGTCGAGAAGATAATTGTCCGTCCATTTATCTGCCGAAAGTCCTAATGTTAATCTTTTGTTTATTCTGAAGCACGTTTTTTGACACCCACCGTGCCTTGTTATAATAAGCAATGAAAGTACATATTTCCGATGCATCGAAGGATAAAGAAGGCAGACAAAATACGACGCCAAAATGCACTCACAGCTTTTGTCCTTCCACGCCAGATGTACAAAAAACGAAACACGTTAGAACGTCTTATGACGCACAGAAAATGAATAGGTGATAATGACCTGGCTACGGTAAATTAAAGCTTCACACTTGCTAGGGACTCTGTCCAGTCTACCAGTGATCATAATGCCAACTAAAAGCGAATGTGTACTCCCGATGAGTTCTTCATCAACTGGTGATCAGGATGATGATTGCCAAAGGCTACATTTTCGTCCTTCTTTACCAATGGATAAAGGCATTCGAATGGTAAAATGTAAAGCATGAAAAATCGTAACGCCTCGGTAGTTTTTAGCCCAAGGCCTTAATCCACTCACTGTGGCTGAGAATCTACAGCTGGTAAAATGACGCGTTGAAAACAGTAAAACTATCTTTGACACCTTGGTATTTGAACACCAATGACTTTATTTTGAGCGTGAAACACTGGCAACCCTTACACCGGTTGCTCTGATTTTAAGCAGTTATACACTATAGGATTTTGGAGCTTGCCCTTTTTCATTGTATAAAAATACCAACTTAGCTTCTTAATCCAGGGGTTCTCCATGAAGAAGGCCGCATAGAAAGCGTGTTTCTCCCCTTGCATGAAAAAATAACGTTACCTTCATGTGAGGACACGCTAACAGTGAAGCAATCCATGAAATTTACCCCAACTATGAAATATAGACCCTTTGCATGAGTTCAGAAACTTTAGTTAGACCTTTTTTCACCTTGATTGAGTAACGTACTGAGTTATACACAACGTGAAAATGAGCTAACCCAGTTTCACGTTTGGACAGAATGCATTCTTCTAGATCTGTATTCTGCTTCAAAACCCGGTACATTGTCCATACACTGTACTTAGATCGTGATGTATGGAATATATAAGTATACCACTGTAGACATGGGGCAATTAAACAACTAAATCCTTGAAGGATATTTCATGCGGCTAAAAAATCTGAGAAATGCCTGATGGGGCATCAGAGGTATTCTCGCATCTTGAAAGGTGAGCAGTAATTCCCTATTCCACATATTGGTCCTATCAGTCATACCCAATCCTTTGCCAATAACTTGCCCTTTGTAGACGGCTTTAGTAAAATGTGTAATCCGTTTGGGCCGAGTTCAGTATGGTTTCGAGATGGAGTGTGTCACGATTTGCTCTGTAAATGTTCAGCAAATTGTGCTCACCAAGTACAGGTGATCATTTTGTGAAAGGGTCCAGAAACTAGGGGTTTATTGGTGACATGATGTAACAGACAAGAAGTATTTATGCTTGACTCCAACGGTGATTTTAAACTCAGAGCATACGGATTTATACCCAGCTTGGCGAGAAATGCACTCACTATCCAAGGTCAGCATCGAAGTGAAGCATTTAGCTTTATTTTGGGGAAGTATTTTACCCCAGTGCAAGTGGACATTAAGTGCTAGGATAGATTCATTTCCCTGGTGACTAAACGGACTGTTTCAATTTTGCTGGTGCACAAATTATGTTTTATCAAAACAACTTCCAGGAAAATGATCAATTTTGTCCGCTCCCCGAGTTGCAAAGCAAAGGAGTATTAGAGTGGCTTAAAGTGTGCGGTCTGGGACGGATCAAAGCTTGGCATCTGTGACGCACTCACTCTTAAGTTGTACCCAGTTACATCAAATGCCTCCTTATCTATGCTGAGTATACTGAAGTAAATTACGGTTTGGTGTGCGGAGTACTACAGTTTCCTGGTTGGTCCGTCAGTTGGTCTGACTAACGGATGATAGTAACCTCGCCAAGTATCATTTCTACGGCTAATGTAAAGACAAGTTACTGAAGTAAACGGGTCACCGCCCTGTGTCATTGCGATGAACAGTACAGTGTGAGATCCCGTGAGAATTTCCACCGTCGCTCAAAGATCCGACCAACGTGTGCCTAAGTGATTTGAAAATCGTGATTAATGGTTGGGTGACTCTACACCCGGACCAAAAGCGAGTTAAACACACTGCTATCAGGCCGCTCATCGCTGAACAATTTATGCCTTAGATGCTAGCTGGGAGGTCGCGTGTTCAGGAATCCCTCAACATTAGATAGTCGGTGTTTAAAGGACAGTTATTATTTATACATTCACAAGTTCTGAGTAAATGCTTTTTTAAAATAGAAAAAGATTAGCGCAGATGGTGATCGAGGGTGAAAAACAAACTACTGACCTTCGGAGAGATGCACTAACAAAAGGAATGATTACACCCATTTGGCAAAAAATAGCAATTGTACTTGGTTACCAGTTATTCGGGACTGCAAAAACCATGCACAATTTGAGCATGCTTTGCATGTCCTGATTGTTCCAAATGTTCCAGTCACCTATCTCGGTAGACAACGAGTGCGTGTTAGTAGAAAAAAAATTTGATATGGTCAGATTTCATCAATTTTCGTATTGACCTTTCGTAAGAAGCTGACTGATCTCAACGCATAACAGGTGATGCATAATATGCGTGTTAGAGAAAAAAAATTTGATATGGTCAGATTTCATCAATTTTCGTATTGACCTTTCGTAAGAAGCTGACTGATCTCAACGCATAACAGGTGATGCATAATAGGTAACCTCTCATGCGGTTTGTGATGAGCCATATATGCATCTACAGGATTTCAAAATCAGCTCCCGTTATACATTCATCGTGAACATTAATTAGAAGGAAAGGTTGTGGGATTGTTCAACTGTGTATGGTCGAACAGACCGTCCTGGTATCCCCTAGAAGCCATTTAATGCATATGCTCAATTATATGTACACATAAAAAGGTTTATCTGCTGAGATACATATCTGGGTTCTCATACTGGTCAATGTTGTTTGATACGCTGGTATGGTTACACCTCCTCATCCAGTGTTTATGTTTACAACGGGCTGTTTGTTAATTCTTATTTGATCGTGTGATGGGCAAACAGTGGTATTCTGTAATGCCGCTTGCCGTTTACTAGAACAAACGCAATCTACCCATTAACCAGGTTTATTAAATGGCCGCCCCAGAGTTCCCATGTGAGTTTCCTCAAATTATCTATTCCTACGATTGCTATCATTCTCAGCTCACTGAAACTGATGGTCGTGCAACCGGTTCATTGTTGTTCAGCGCCACACCACATTCAAAGTTATACCGTATTACGAATATCAGAATAATTTTGCCAGCTATCTTTTAATGACCTGTTCGTCTGGCCGGCTGATATTGCTATTATTCGAATGCTGACAGATGCTTCCATCATGAGTTTCAGTATTTCAATGGGGATGGACAACCATCATCGGTGAAATGAAAGAAATGAACGAGTTAGGCTCCTATCAGTGTTGTTATTTCATTAAAATCAGTAATCGTGCACACTTGTTTCCGAACCAAGAGTCGCAGTGTGACAATGTTGTTATGATGCCCCATACACCTTCAATCAAACCATTTTCTCGGTTAAAGCGCATTTCTGGACTCTGAATCTGACGTGTCTTTTAATTAATTTCGTCATCCAGGGTTATAATTTTCGGGAAGAATATAAGGTATCGCAGAATATCCACTCAGCAAACTACGTTCCAACGTGTGAAACAAATTTTGTTGTTTGTTAATCAAATGGAAGTGATCCTGGCGAACTTGTTTGTAAGATCTGATTGTGTGTGAACTAACCGCGGCATCTCTTGGCTCCTCCTATGTAATATCTGATATAAGATGGTGCTATACTTGAATACCGCTACATACTATACAGTCGGAGGTTTGTCACAATCGAATCGTGCATTTCGGTTATAACAAAATATTTCTGCTAAAGAATAAGAGCAGATGTACAGTCCGGAAAACAAGTCGATCGTCCCAGGAGAACCATCACAGTATTCGCTATGCTGGATTTTATATAATAACCCATTCAGTTTATTGAGAAAGAATTTATATCAATCAAACTGTGCACGTTTGTAAACTAGAATACACTAAGTAAATTGAGTCTACTTACTGCATTGTGAAAGTCAGTCCCAGCGCGTGCGCGATTTGCATCTGTAATTAATTTCATCGATCTTTCGTATGGAAGACCATTATTAAACAGCTTATGGGTACAGTTAACTCATCTATTGTACTGATGAGAAAGGAGACTGTTCATCTTAAACCAACGATAGGCAAATATGTACGACATGTTATGCAGAGTGTAGAGTTGAAATCTGTTTATTTCCTATGGGAGTTTCTTTCGAAGAATGAAGGCGAAGATCCAGTCTGCTTTTTGTAATGCTAGAAAGAAGGTTATCATGGTCAATTTAGATTCCCATATACGTGGACTGACGATGTCACCTCGATTGGTGATGAAACATTTGCAATCCAACTGCCAAGCTCGGCGAACAGACCAACAACCAAGAAAACGGTACGTTACAACACATTCCCGATCGGGCATTCTGCTGTGCACTGAGCTAAAGATATGACATGTACGAATTTTCCAGAAACTCAACTAAAATGTCTAGCTAGCACACACGCAAACCAATTTATCAAAAAAAAGTGAATCTCGGTCTGCTTCCTAAAGTCATGTAATGTGGCACATCGTATCATAGCTGGTTCGACGATATTAATAAATGTTTTACTTCGTGTATGGTTAACATTTTCTGAAGGCACCATCATTTTCCTTTCCACAGCACTCAGAATTGTCGTCTCAAGATTCATAAGCAACTTTTCCTGGCCTTTCTTATTGAGGCAGTCGCACAAGTTGGTGTCACTTCAGAGAACGTCAATGCATTTTTCCAAACCAGAAATGGACAAAATGATACAGAAGTATTCTCTTCCGGAAACGCCACATTTGGAAGCAGTGTGAGTCACATACTGATTACAACTTTGTACTTGAGGTTAGCCCAACTCTGAGCGCTATTCTTATGACATTTTTCATCAGTTGACTAACTGATCTGGGTAACTACTACAGTTCATTCACACGATTAGCTCTAGGCAGACATCTACTTCCAGTTACTCCGCGTTCTAAGCTACTAACTCTAATCCTCTAAACAAACCACCTTGAAACCTGCAGAACATTTAAACGAAGTGCTCGTGGTGAAGTATTTCTTCTGCCATAACTTAGTTCATTAAGTGATTTGCTAAATACGATTGCGGTTATGTAAGTGGTTCTTGGGCAATAGTGAGACTAGTAGGGTTTGTGTTCCATGTCAAATGTCTTACTGACCATTTTGCGGAAAACACAGCCCCCTTCATCATGTTCATTTCATCAAATCAGGCCACGCTGCCCTGAGTAATTGCCTCAATACCCATATTTTCACTAGTTCCTCAACGTGACATGCAGTGTAGGAAGATCTAAGACGTATCTCTCACTTGGCTTCAGGCGACTTCTTTGTGTCTTGTTTTGTGGTTAATAAAGCTAGATACTACATGATGAGGTGGACGAATATACCCGTCGTAGTCATGACAACGAAGAAGGTAGCGAACAAAGCTTGTTTTCTGTTATTGTTCCTCTTGGCTAGTATATCACAGATTTATGACACCAGAAATCATGTGAAAAAGTTTAAGATCGGGGACACATACACTTCAGAGCAACAGAAATCAAAGGAAGAGGGGTAACTGAATGAGAGGTGGGTCAATGGGTCACGGAATCAGGTTAGTGACGTCAAGGTCAGACGGACTTGTGGGACCAGATGTTTCGTATGCCAGTTCAAGTTGAAAGGTCGCACAAGTTTCTTTAGGACGCAAAGTTGTGGATCCAGCAGTCGGATTCCAATCGCCCCTGCACTAGATAGTAGTATGGATCGTACCAGTCATGATCGGTTCAGAGGAACCCGGTATATGATATTAAAGGCTTGCTTCTTGTCTATGATATGAGTGGTTTCAGTCAAATGTGATGCAGTTGTGCTTGAGCCTAGTTTCTTCCAGCTACAACTCAGAGATACGGGATTGTTTTCTCGCATTCTGTCCAACAAATGCCTTGTCGTACGACCAACATATGGTGCTCTGCACGAGCATACAAATGAGTACACACAGAAGCCAGTGGTGTTTGACCCATTCCTCTTTCAACTCCTCTCCTTTGATTTCTATTTCCCTGAAGTGTATGTGCCCCCGATCTCAAACTCTTTCACGTGATTTCTGGTACCATGTAAATTTGTGATGTATTAGCCGAGGGGAACAATCACAGAAAACAAGCTGCATTTGCTACCTTATTTATTTACATGCTGAGACCTCATTGGTAAGAACAAAGTTAGCATTTACAGTAAAATATTTTGTGTACATCTACAGGTAGGCTGTGCGCAAAAGCAAAGTACTTGGTGCAAAACCTGATTACAATACCCGAAATCACGTAGAATGAAATTAAAACCAGGCATTTTGGTGGATCAAACTTCTGAGCTTATACCTACCAGGCGGGCATCTCGCCAACTCGGTTGTCGTAGATGATTGTTCTAAATCACTTAAGAATCATCACTGATTTTCTTCCGGGTTAAATAACAGTTGGTGGCTGTCAACGCTGCGTGTACGACTTCCTTGGACGACTTCAACCGTAGGGCAGATATCGATGTATTTCCAAAGACGGGAATTTCACCTCTAAAGTGCATTAAGTTTGTGAGATGGCCTGTTTTTCACATTGCTACTGTTCTCGAAATCATTGTAGCGAAAGTGAAATTCATGAGGGAGGATGGTCCAATGGCTCACGTTTTTTAGCATTCACGCAAGACCCACTTTTGGTCGGTGGACGTCGGGCTTCTTGACAGATGCAAAACCTCAATGAGCTCTTCAATCATAATTGTGTGTAACACTGACCAACAGAGTTAATCAGATGGGATTTCGGACTTTGCTCAGTATTTGTTGTTGAGGCAGCCGGAGTACGAATTTTTATCGGAATTTGACGATTTAGTGGTCCGGACCCGCAGAAATCTCAGACCAAACCCGTAATAACATGCTGTAAATCAAAGAATAGTAGAAACTTTCTAATATACACCTCATCTTTACTTTCCAACTGGGTGTAGCTTGTCACCTGCATAAAACGCTTTCACGGCGAGGTGTTCCAATCTTTCATGATTTCCAACTTTGGCATTTGTTGCGTACCAACTGTCCTAGAATCACTTATCTTTCACTGAATAGTCGGATTCAAAGTAGTGGAACTCACTTACAGGTCAATTACTGGTCATTTAAGATCTTTGTTCATATCGGTAGCGATTCACATACAATAATATGTAGTTCACAAGCGTGTTGAAAGAAATAACACGATACTGTGTTCTGTGAACTGTTCTACCCAGAATTCATTTTCAAAACTGATCCGACTGCCACGGCAATCTCTAATAACGTTTGTCCCTAGAAAATATCCCAGAAACAGGTTAGAAATGGTCAATCTATACGGCTCCACAAAACTTGATTGCATCCAAATGCAGACAAATGTAACATTAAGACGGAGGGCCATGTTGTCTCTCATGTTGGTCTTGCTGTCAGCTAACAGAAGAAAGGCGTCGTTTTTGTGACACTTAAAAAGAAAATGGTTTAGTTCGCATATATCTGATATGAATATTTTACGAAATGTATCATTATTTGGCTCTGATATTTCAACGTCACTCTTCAAATACTCAACAACCAGTGGTCGCTACAAAGATATTCCACTTTTGGTCACTCTAGTTGCAGAACTGCTGGACTCTACCGACTTCGCTGCCAGTGCAGCTTTGTGGGTTGCAGTTTTTGCGTACCTGCTGGTAATATTAACATGTTTGGTTATTTTCTACCCTATGTTTCTTGGCCTAACAGATACGTTGAATTTCTCCACAAGACGGGATGTCCAACGAGAAATTGCTTGTGAATGTCTTTGTCAGTAGCTTCACTGCTAACTCGCGTGCTCAACTTGCCTCTTAGGGTAGTTGATTCATGAGCTTGTCAGTGAAGTTTGCTCTAAGCAGAAACATATGATAATTGTGTTTGGGACTTCACAGAACCCAAAGAGAAGGCACTATTCATCAGAAAACGTCGGACCACTGGGGAACGTCACCCATTTCACCGACTATTCTACTTTCTATAACCCTGATACTCAATTGTATTACGATTACTGGATTACTGTGTTTAGATCATCCACATCTCTACTAAACTACTACTAAACTGAAGAGGAAAAGGAGGCACCCCTTCAGAAAAAGACTTGTGAAGTTCCCTGGCCTTCAATGATCAATCAAACTGAAAGTCAGCCACCTCAATGAGACATTCGTCTGTGTTGTCTGTGTTGTGTGATTCCAAATCGTATGACACCGAACGGGCACCTTACCGTAATAGTCCGGGTTTGGACGGTTGGTTTCTCCCGGTAAAAATCCATTCTATTACACTGCTTCCGTCCTAGTGGTATAAAGAATGAACCTACCTCTCAACCCTTATCAAACTTCATATGGTGTTACTATCATCACCAGTTGCACAACATTCGTCAACTCTTTCAGGATATATTTAACTCATGCATACTGTGTACTGTCATAATCTCGGTAAACTACCTCCTTTTTGCCAGATTGCAACGTGGACAGTCAACTGTATGTTTATCATGGAAGAATTCGGACACAGCAGCGTTATTGCCTGGGCATTCGTCGAAGGGATCCATATATTCAACATAATCGTGGTTTCCGTCTTTTCCAAGGAATTCCCCCTGAAGTTGTGTGGAACCATTGCTTGGAGTAAGCTGATATGCGCCGCCATTCTTCAGTCAGCATATGATTTAATTCCACTCTTGTGTTTAGCGCTCTGAGTCATACATCAAAAATAGCCTCGTTTGCATACTGAAACATCAATATGGATGGGCAGGGCCAATGTAGGGGCAACGTTAATTTTACTCATCAGCTTCAAGAGTGCCACGTTAATGCTGGATAGGAATGTACATTGATAACTGATTCCCTGCTGCCTTCGGTCAGCTACCAAGCGATGAAGTGATGCCTAAATTAACGGGGAACTGCGTTTCAGGGAGAGTTCTTTTCACAGTAGAACGTGGTTTTCATATGGTTGCTGCAAAACTCATCGGCAGATGACGAACCCGTCAACGCTATAATTTACTTGTGCCCAAATGGTATGCAACTTGCAAAATACACCGTGGTTTTCTATGGTTGCTGCAAAACTCATCGGCAGATGACGAACCCGTCAACGCTATAATTTACTTGTGCCCAAATGGTATGCAACTTGCAAAATACACTCATTTGCAAGCTGAGTTGTTTTAACCAGGGACACAACCGAGCTGAATCTCTGTCTGATATTCAATAAAGGAAGATCTAGCTAGCATTCGCCTGAGTCACCCAGTCTGAAATAACTGTAATTGAGCCCAGGAAGCATGTCAAAATGATCATATGTGTGCAGGATTTTCTTGAATTTTTGAAATAAAAGACCAAGCAGAGAAGATTAAACAGCACGGCTTTTATACTGTTTCGAACCCTCGAGGTTGAGTGCGCATTCCACAGGAGTTTAGCTAAATGAAAAGAGCATAATTACTTGAGCCATGAAGCATGTCAAAATGATCATATGTATGCAGGACTTTCTTGAATTTTATGAACTAAAAGACTAAGCAAAGAAGATTAAACAGCACGGATTTTATACTGCTTCGAACCCTCGAGGTTGAGTGCACATTCCACAAGAGTTTAGCTAAATGAAAAGAGCATAATTACTCTTTCATACATTTCCATAGAGTGGATAAATAATCTGTTTGTAGCATATGCTTGGTTATAGTAGACAGCCTTTCAATGTTTTATGATTCGTTTGATAAAAAGTCAATACGATTGGCCGTTCCGTTCTTGCCTTTTAAGGAGACATCAAGATGTGGTGAACATGTCGAGTCTGGCACAGAATCACAAAAATAGGATGTGTGAACTAATACATCTTAAATTGTTTGCCGAACATGCGCCCCCACTTCATAGCGATCATCATAACTTCATTTGGTAATGAGGTATGACAAGGCTAAATAGCGTATTCCTCGGCGTACGCTTATAGGAGTTTCTTGCAGCCAAACAAGTACACTTATTGAAACAGGTAAGATAAACTCTACGAGTAAGAGACGATTCCAAGCGTCGTTACTTCATTAGACAAGTACTGCACGATCTAAGGTGCGGCAGACATTACACAGCACAGCACATCTGCGTGCAAACACCACAGGGATTCGCATGAACCGCCAACTGGAACAGAATTTGGACACTTGTGAGTTCCTTGTGTTCACGAAAAATAAGATCAAATGAAAGCATATAACTCGTTCACTAATCGAAATTGGTCTACCTAATGGCTTCAGTTTTTACGTTTCACCTTTTCGAAATTTTTGGAGCCTTAGTAACCGGGAATTACCATGCCATGTAGACTTATGCTTCATCAGGCAACTGGATTCTTATTTTACAATAACTTAGCGGCTTCTCCATGTTTCGACTTTGCAAATTTTTAATTTAATTTACAAATTTTTTGCTGCGTTGTAGCCATCTGGGACCATATTCGTTTTCTAGGGTTTTCTGAATCCGAGCTTGTATGCGTAGAACATTTTCCTGACACACACAACACAGCGAATTCGCGATAAAACAATAGCTTTTAGTGCTGGGTCAAGAGTGTTTTCTTCAGTGGATCCTACGGAAACTACTTCCTTGATCACACGGTCTCGTCCTGTAATTGGGAGAAAGCACCTTTCTTCTGCTTATTCTTCATCAGTTTGGATGACCAAGGTTAGCTTCTCTGCACTGACGACCCTCACACCATCTTTAAGCTGAGGTCAATCAAATAAATTCTCGTCCACACGATCGGGGTGAGTGGCATATTTTCTGTGATCCAACGGGGGTTTATGGACGAATAATAATAAACAGTGAATGGTTCAAATCAGTGAATAA
>NW_008751881.1:104651-133614 GCF_000715545.1 Opisthorchis viverrini | reverse complement strand
AAATTATGGTTTTTCAGCCGTTTTTTCGAACACTTCGTTTAATACACTTTTCAGCACATGGAGAAATACTTATGGGATTCGAGAATGAAGTCTAGTGAATACTGACAATTCATGATTATCAAAACCTTCACAAAGGTCAAAAGTTAACAAAAGGATTGATGTGATCAACTGTGGACTAAAATTACGTTCAATTAACTGTTCGTTCCAGAACCAGAATCATCCAAATCAGTATACGGTATAACGCGAACACACGTATATTTTGATCTTCCATTGTACAGTAGGACGAGGCTTACTTGATCCCACTAGACCCCCTTAGTACAGTCGGACGGGCACTGATAAACAAATGGACCGAGGTTACCCGTGTCCAACCTTAGTTGGTGAACCAGTGATGCACTGGTAGCCCACAATGCATATCGATCAGTATAGACGTCCACATGTTGCGTGAGTCCACGAGACAGTCAGGGGTTGAACAAACCCTAGGACGCAGACGTCTAAACACAGATGTCCGACTCCCAGGACTAGTGGGGAATTACCATGTAGACTATACTTATGCTTCATCAGGCAACTGGATTCTTATTTTACAATAACTTAGCGGCTTCTCCATGTTTCGACTTTGCAAATTTTTAATCCAAGTTACAAATTTTTTGCTGCGTTGTAGCCATCTGGGACCATATTCGTTTTCTAGGGTTTTCTGAATCCGAGCTTGTATGCGTAGAACATTTTCCTGACACACACAACACAGCGAATTCGCGATAAAACAATAGCTTTTAGTGCTGGGTCAAGAGTGTTTTCTTCAGTGGATCCTACGGAAACTACTTCCTTGATCACACGGTCTCGTCCTGTAATTGGGAGAAAGCACCTTTCTTCTGCTTATTCTTCATCAGTTTGGATGACCAAGGTTAGCTTCTCTGCACTGACGACCCTCACACCATCTTTAAGCTGAGGTCAATCAAATAAATTCTCGTCCACACGATCGGGGTGAGTGGCATATTTTCTGTGATCCAACGGGGGTTTATGGACGAATAATAATAAACAGTGAATGGTTCAAATCAGTGAATAAGCTATGAAGATAAAACCACAAGTTTTACCATCCGAAATAACGAATTCTGAGCCAATCCGTCCGGACCATTCGAACAAACTATAGTATTCCATCACAAACGCAAGAAAAATGGATGCTTTGGGACGCTGAGGCACAAAATATTGGTAGCGGTATAAATCAAACCACATCAAACAAACTAGTTGTTTCGAAAGCTTGGAGAATTGTGAATATCTAGTGTCAGACATATTCAATCAACTATGTCTCCGAAGTTAATCAAACCTTACACTTCAAACTGCTGGTAGGACCTATGCACGGTTGAGTAGAGAATAACAATCGCTACCATGAAACACGGCGAACACTATAATTGTTTGCCGTTATTGCCATCCGTTCAAAAGAGCTCACCTACTTAGTACAAAATTAGTCCATTTTGCCAGGTGATGCGGAACAGTGAGCAAACTGATGAAACGGTTGACGACTATTAGTAGCTCGGATGGATTCATTATTTGTCGACTTGTTCACTGAGCTCCGAAATTTATTTGCAACCAGTTCGACAGCATTCCTAAATAGGTGGACAGTACCATGAAGGGTGAATCTTCCCTTCTCTGGTTCCTGGGTTTATATAGTGGGCTCACATCCGTGGAGATTAGTTAACAGTTAGGACTGTTCCTGATGGTTATTCTTATTGTTGATACTGGTCCTCTATTGGCGTGCTTTTGATCTATGTTGCATTTTTGTCTACGTTTCTCTGAGTTGATATTTTTGTGGGTCATCTTCGTTCTCAAAATATTCAAATCATTGTTTTGAATGACACCTCTCACATTTGTAACACGTTTTGATTAGAAAATACTTGAATTAGTTTGATCTTTTCGCTCGGTAATTTGCATGCTATTTCTGGTCTGTTTCACATACTTGGTTTGCTGCTGTATGAAAATCGATCCCCCTGACAGGTTGTTCTGCTTAAAGGTTCATTTGACATATGTGTATGAAGTACTGGTTCGTTGGTGTATCGTAGATTCTTGATGCCTCTTCTATTTCATCCCCTTGAGCTGTGTGTAGAGCCTCTGGAGTTTTCACCGTTCTGGTTGACATACTGAAGCGACACCAATATGCTTACTGATTTTCCTTGGTGAAGTTCTTTCCATTCTTTCCATGTTCCTGCCCGAACGTTTTCTGCACATTGTTTCAATCCAAATGATGTTCTCAATCTTCATGCAAAAGAGCCGGCGACATTTGGTCTTGTCCTCGGCTTGCAACTTCAGTTTTATCTACTCTGTCAGACGGTCTCTTCCCGCTATGCTTGTTGGAGTTACTGGGTTAAATTTTGTACACAGTATTGACCTTTTTCACCGTTTATGGTCATTCCATTAACTTTGATAATGTTCGCTGTAACGCGTTGGCTGATCTGTATACTACTAATATATCCCCGTTCTCAAAGTAGCATTGCAATTTTTTCACAAATATCCATGCTTTATAGGAAGGTAATTCATTTATTTTGATGTAGTCTAGCAAACGTAGTCGAGTTTTGTGTCGCGAGTGATTTCCAACTAGGGGGTCTTCATTAACCATTCCTCTTAGAAACTTCGCAATGTCGATTTTCTTCTTTGGTCTTGAACACAGATGTCCGACTCCCAGGACTAGTGCTCACATCGGGTGTCCTTGAACCGTATGGGTGGTGCACGATGGCTGCCGTTAACCTTTGTTCGACCTTTGGTAATCCATACTTTCTCAGGAAGAAGCATCACGTTTGCTTCCTTAGACATTGGGATTCTGTAGTTATGTGAATTTCTCACACTGCTGTCACAATAAACATGAAGGCCCTACATCTTGACCAACTTGTCGTACAATTTCTCGCAGGATTGGGACCCACTAATGTTGGACGGGCTGCGTTCTGTTGTCTTTTTCATTATGGTTAGACCCAAAGGGATGAAAGACAAAGACAATGCAGCCCGCAAGATAATCGCGTTACAAACTCCCGACCATCATGACAGGGTGAATACCTTAGGTTTCAACGGTTCCGCTTAGAGAAAGACCAAAGCTGATACCAGCGCTACTTCAGTTTGCAAGTGGTCTTTCCAAGACAGACTAAGGCGTTGTAAAAACTAGGGTTATGTGAGTGCAAATTCAGCATACCTGCTTTAAATCGTTAGGGCTATGTAGAATGTGTTTAGTGCTTTATGAAGGCATTTGACGATGCGTAAAACACACCTACTTAAAAAGGGAGCTTTCATCACCCTATAGGTGTTAATTCAAATCACAATTGACTGCAAATTATTTCCTTGCCTATGAAGTTGAGCTTTACTACAGCCTGTTTGAAGTATTCAAACAGTATAAACAGCCATTATTCTAGCTATCGTGATTCATGACTGACAGGAACCGAATCTTGTGAATATTCACATGTTATTTATTCCCAATACGTGGCCAACAGATATACAGCCTTTCAGAACCAGGTTGATTTCACTAAGTGAAGCCTTTGCACGATCCAATCCATTCTGTAATGAGGCAACCAAAGAATTAAAGACGGAAATCAATACAGTTTTTGATGAAAAACCTACAAATGTAACTCAGTCTGAAAAGTCATCTCCACATTTCATCACTGGATGACTGACATTCTGTTGAGCTGTCGTTAAACGCCATAACACATATAGGTATTCCTCATATATTTTGAGAACATCCGGAAAGTGAGTGTCAGTCCGCTTCTGAGCAGCCCCATTACGTTCATTTTCGGTAAATCAACTCAAAGTGGATGAACTGCTTCTTCCAATCGTGTCAGATAAAGTGAGACCCTCGTATTTTCTTTGCAGTGTCATCTATCGGGATCACGGTGATCTGGTTGTCCACATGGCTACCCTATCCTCGCCAGCCAAGGTAAGTTCTACAGCATCAAAGTACTCAATGCCAAATAAATGAACCGCAAAACGGCCATCATTTGGGTCACTTCTGAAGCAAGTTTTCCTACAATTCCCCATTCAATTGGTGACGTCATTTCACTCTTCGTTCATGAGGTACATCCATCGTCGTCGAACGGCGTCTTTTTGCAATCACGTTGAATTTTATGGAGGCCTTGCGCTTCACTGAAGTATGTATGTTCAAAATTTTCCTAATTACTTAATCCTCTGACGCAACACGCAACCGACGAATTACAAGTAATTAGTGAAAACTGCACCACCATCATCGACAGCATGACACCAGTGTTCAGCACTGATGCTACGCTGCCGTAGATTATACGCCCTGTGAAAACACAAACGGTCATTAACAGAACATATCTGCATTGATGACCGAAATAACGAACAGGCTAAAGCCGGTTGTAGGCTTCCAACGATGCGAAAATGGGAACATCTTTGAGGTCTGTACGGAATTGTGGTGTCCTACATAGAAGTTTACGGTTTTTTCTTATATTTTACTTCGTTCACTTTGCGGGACATGCACTTACCTATGGGCCGAGCTCCAGTGAGTGAGCGCTAAATGAATGACCTTGGCCAAGTTCCATTCCGAATGAAGATGAAACAACTTTATGGTGCACTTCTGCTTCTCAGTGCAGATTAACTTCACTTACAGGACAAAATCTCAGTCGACGATCCAAAAATCTCCCCACACTGCCAAAAGTTTATAAGTATCGCAGAGGAACAATAATACGCACGACAAGTGAGATGTCGGCACCCGTAAGGACAATCAACAGTTTAACACGTGATGTGAATTCCGCAAGTGAATTCCGTTGAATGACGGTATGTTCCGTCCATGTGTGAAATATTTACATCACTGATCAGCCGACAGTGACGCAACCAGCATGTATTAAAGCTACTAACCGAGAGGTCGTGGGTTCGAAAACTCTTGGACTAAAAGAACTGTACTATGCTCCTCGGCTTCTCAGCATTAACTGGATGCACTTCAAGACGGAATCAAAGCCTGAATTGCCGAAGGACCAAAAAGAAATACTAGTGAAGCCCAAACAGGGGTAAATCATGCAGCGAAGCTGAAGGCTGTTCTGTCAAATCTGCAATTGTGGGGAGAAACATGTGTTCACTGTTCTGTCTGATAAACCCTGGTTTGAAATCACTCAGTCATGTCCCGCGACACGATCAGCAACTAAGCGCGCACAGTTAATTGATATGAAAGACAACACATTTAGAATGGATGTCGCTGATGCAGCCTCCCTCTTTAACTTAGGCTACTGCCAGAGAGAACAAGTTATAACAGGCCGAAAAATGATGAGTACCGACCAAAATAGCCTGCAAGCGAACCGAAAAACAAACTGTGTGCTTGCGTCGAAAATCCATGGATCATGCCAAGAGATACATTTCACTCCAGCTAAACTTTATTCTACGAACCGTACCTGTTTTTATCACCGTGATAAGGAACTGAAGCGTGGACTGTGGCACCAAGCATAGACATCTAATAAACCGCATCTTATTGTCACTCCACGAAACTAAATAAAGTGTCAACCGTCGTCCAAAATATGTATAATCGTCCCACGTACCTCTATTACCTATTTGACTTCTGTTGAGTAAGATGCAGGAAAACGGTCTGCTCCGTATCCATGAGCCAATCTGACAGCGTTCGTCAGCCTTTAGTCATGATTACCTCATCGTTTCACGCGAGAGGAATTAGTATCAAAACCATCCGAATTTCACACAACAGCAGTGATCTGCTGACTAATTAATCGAGTAAATAAGTAGTTCCCCAAGGATTTCATCAGAGTACTTTCAAACGTTCTTTTTCATAATCTTTCTTCTCTGTCATCAAAGATGCTAATCAAGATAGGATTGAAGTAATAACCGTCAAATTCAAGACCATTATCGAGGTTTTAGATGACCTTAGGTAAAGAGAGAGTAGGGCCATCTCCCTTATCTTCATTCCAGTTACCCCGAACTGTTCACTAAGTCAACTAAACTCAAGAAGTAGTCACAAATATAGGTAGCTGTCATCTCAGCGATACCCGGGAGCAAAGGAGTGACCTATTCCCGGTAAAAGATATTGTCTATGTACTCGTTTTAGCCACTTCAAATATATCGAGAACCAGCAACTGCTGATGATTTGCCTATGCGTGGACGCTGGCGTGACTTAAATATTGCCCCGTAGAATAGGTCCTTCATCTTAACTGTTATTTTGACTTGATCTAACTGCGATTCTCTTGAAAATAAGGATAAGCATTGTGGGGCTTTAATAGATCAAAAAGAATTTTTTGTGACAAAGCATTAACCTTATGACTTCAGTGTATGATCAAGGATTCAAAACTTTGTTTAATTCCGCAGTCTATCAAACAGAAATCTTATTTCACTGCTTGTTTATTAACCGAATGGAATAGCGAATTACACTAAACAATGCATAATCTTTTCCGACTTGGCAGTGAATTCAGCGAAAAGAGTCCCACATTAGAAACAACAGGTCTCCTTGCTTGATACAAACAGCAGACCACATAGAGTGGGTCTGTTCAACTCCCGATTGTTAGTTGAAAGGTGGTTCTACACATTTCATCAAATTTTACATCCTAAATCTCCTTGAGCATAAGCGCAACCATATCAGCTAAGTGGCTCATTGAGCTGGAAACGCCTGTTCCTCAAAGATAACAAAAGCGGTGCAGTATTCTACCGTGCCCCGAAATAACAGTTGTTTACAGGTGGTCATGGATAGGAATCTTGAAGAAACTCATTCGTTCCAGGCATTTAACAAGAAGGACCCCTCACTTGGGTTGATGAGCAGGTACAAGCTCTACGAGGATCAATTTGCAAAGCACATATGAACCTGAAAAACATTTTCTTAGTGTTGACCTCTTTAGCGCCAATCTATTCTCTCAGAAATGTTCGTAGTGAATGCAACATCAGTAGTGAGGCACTTTATCGAGAGCATCAACCACACCAGCTGAAATAAACATGTACCGTTGTCGCCAGGAGTGTCATTTCGCCCACGCTTGTTCAATCTGGTTACAATGCGCGTCAAAAATTTCTTTTCGAGTTGTTTAAGCCATTTGAAAAGACTGATCAAGACCCGTGCACTCGTGTATGTTAGTCATAACGAAGGCGCTGTTCGCAAAACTCTTAATTACTGACCGGTGTTCACGCAGGTAATCACATTAGTTATAGGTGCTCCAGAATTCAGTTCACCGGTGTCATGTCTGGGTTGTTTAGAACTTCCTTGCTTCTGTGCGGAAGATTCATTTCAGCTCATTAGCCCGCCGTTCTTATTTAGTCTCTTTTTGCGGCCTCTCTGCTTGTTAATTCATACCAGCAAAAACAAAGAAAAGGGAAATCGTAAATATTGTTGGCACGTACGGTTGTTATATACAAATTTTACCTTTCTTAGTCCTGATTTTACTCATATTAAATTTTGTGTTCCCTGCCTCATGTTTGTTTCCAGTTGGCATTATTATGGCAAGCACTGGAGCTATCATATACTGACCGCGTTTCGCCTATCGCTACTTCTAGTAAGTTGGTCAGCTTTCTTGCGCCTGTGTTTACTGAACAGTATATTAATTAGTATTAGTTTTTACGTTGTATGCAATGCAAATATATTTCCGAGTGTCAAAATATGATGTGAGTAGACTATGTCGGGCATTGCTAAGTACTGAGCACTTAGTATAACTCTGTCAAATCAACTATTATACCCATTTGTCGAACGCTCCCCTGCTGTATGGCCGGAAAGTGTTGCTTCTAAGACAGTTTCATATAAGAGGTCATATTAGCATTATTTTTGGCCACAATGCAATGTGAACACAATCCAATAGCAGAGCGTAAAAAGTGACAAGAAGCGAATTTCATCCCTCTTCTCCCTCTTCTTAGAGGAAATGCCCCATACGTAAATAAACAAGGGTTGTTTTTGTTTTCAGACATGTGAAATTTGCAAACCTTTCGTCACCGGGAAAGGCAAAATTAGCAGTCCGTATTAATTTAGTGGTGGATTGCAGTGCATCGGTGCATCGAGGATGAACAGCGCTTACGTAGGTCCGGTTGACCCACGGTGGTGCTGGTCGTTCGGATATTTGCAACCTTTTGTTAGATGACTGGCCTCCGGATAGGAGTTCAACCTAACTTGTTCAGTTTAGGTGGTCATTATTCTTAGATTCCACCAGTGCCATTGCTGTCACCTGATCAAGCTACCCATTGGCTTTGTCCACTTAGCTTGTTGGTCCTTGTTTGTAGTGGTACGTAGATGGGAGTCAATATTCACGTGTCACTTTGTAACGGAGTAACACACTGCCAAGTCCTCCATGTTTTCTAGGACTTCGTTTTTTTCTCGATCTTCGGAAAAGTTTTTCAGTCCCTCTTGTTGAAGAGCGTTCAACGATGGCCTGAATAAAACAAGAACCAAATGGCGTTAATAAACAAAGTGCAGTCTGTATGAATGTCATCCTGTGCAATAGTGACAATCAAGCGGTAGAATATTACAGATGGCTCGTAATCAGCCGTTGCGACCTAAAGTCAGCCAAGGCCATATGAACTGTCTGGTTTACTAATGCGCAACTAAAAAAGCACATTAACTAGCCTCCAAACCTTTTCCACCTCCCTCTAGTCTGACGAATTTACGAAGGCCTGGCTTGCACTTAGTAATTTCGTTTAAATTCAAAACCTCCATCGGGCACAGCAGTATCAGCATACAGCCGAACGGTTTTTCAGTAAATACTGACGGTTATGTTGGACAGTATCTCTCTAACCGGCGTTGAAAAATAAGCACATGGTTCAACTCAAACCACTGACTTCCAACATAACAGACATGTGCCCCAGGAGCTGAGCTTACGAAGCAGTCTTCTGATGGGAACGACATGATACCCTATGCCCTCCACATGAAAAAGTTGGGGCAATGTATGTGAACCCGGTACCGGCCGATCGTCCATTAGACACCTGGAATAGTTCAGCCAAGGCAGACAAAACAAATCTAAGAATACACGTGTAAGTATAGCAACATCCGGTATTCCAAAGCGCCGTCTTCAACAATCCCGTCAAATTGTAACCGAGTTTAAAATGCAAATATTTATAAAATCAACTTTCGTCCAAATAGCTAAACTTTTACAATGAATGCTTGGAAAGCAGTCTGGTATGCAAGTTAACTTTTTGCATCTGTTGGGCCCATCACCAGCTTCACTGTTTTTCACAGAAAGACACTTCCATATGACTTATGCACCTCCAAGTGATGCAGCTTTCACATATGTGGGTAGATGTTTAATTCACATTTTCAAATTTTCAAAATAAACGTCCGACCTCACAGTTGGAACTGCCACAGGAGATGGTTAAATGAAGAAATCAAGTGTCGACCTGGCATTCTTCGCTTGTAATGCTCAAACATTCACTGTGCTAGATGTCGGTTTGCTAAGATGCCCCCTTAATATCAGTTTTCGAGAGTTTAAAGAATTCATCACCACACTTATATGCACACCAATATGGTTTTCACGGGGACTCATCTGAAACACAGCTGAACCTCTTGTTCGTGATATTCTTGAGCCGGGTTTTGCTGGAATCCACTGTAAAAAATTGGTCGAAAGTCTTGCAATTTGGGTTCAAGAAGAACGTAGGGTTGACGAAAAATTGGGGACTGCGCGCACCTGATGAGCCTCAAGAAGGGCGAAAACCAGTCGTGTGCTGCCGGAAAGTTTTCAACAAATTGTGAGCATTTTACTTCATGAAAATTCGCCTCTATTTTTGTTTTGCACGCTCCGGTTCATTGACGGGTCTTCTGTAATAAAGACTCAATTGAGTGCATTTATGATGCTGTGTCAACCACAAGACTGCAATCTGGTATGCTGCAGACAGTAAGATCACACGAGCGCGATCGTTTAGGGATGGCTCCTTTGAACTAGATGACCCACTCGTGTTCTGCTTACGATGACATGACGATACAAGCATGTGCATGTGTCTGTGGGTAAACGTATTGCGATACTGGGCAGACTTCCCCACGCGATGCATCCTTAATCCACTACCTGATCATATTCACCTTATGCCGAAGCAACTCAGATGGCAGTTTTTGTGGGACGATTCTAACGACCCAAAGATTTAAGTTTGATGGAGCGTCAGAATCCCCTCAGGAGTACAACAGACGAACGGAGAAAGCCATAGACCTGCCTTCCCATAAATTACTACAGAACGAAGCCAGATAGTCAGAAAACAAAACCGGCATTTTTACTCGGCCTAGCGGAAACACCAACCACGCGACTGCCACACGTTATCCGTTCTGTTACTGACACACGGTGTTTGTGCTTAGGAGTGTACACGCGGAAGCACATATGTGGGCAGAACGAGTGTCTTTCATTTCAGGGTCGCAGACCTCCTCAGCCAAGCGGTTATTCAAGTTGGTCAACAAAAGAGATTTGAAACCATCACCACGGAACAAAATGTTGATACATGAATATGTACGGACAGACGAAATTTATTCGTCACACCAAGTGGTCAGTTATGTACTTATTAGAAACTTTCACCATGTTTAGCCTATGTTCACTGCTGTGATCCGTTTGGATGTGTTCTGAAGTACGCAGAACTCCTACTCTAGAGCAGATCATATCCCCAGCATCGTATTTTCTGTGTAGTACCTTTCATGTTACCATTCTCTTAGTTTTCTGCCTTTCCATAGTTCATAATACCATAAAAAGCAGTCAAATGGGAGGTCGCAAAACCATGACTATCATAAAAACGTTTTCCTACCACGCGTGTGTGAAATGTAGTGCTGAAATCCCCATAGAGATTGTATGGTTTTAGCTGTCTTTGGATATCATCCAGGACAATACTAGTCGTTCAGCTGTCGCAACCTTCCGGCACCTAGCTGTCATGCCACCCGAAGGAAGCACGAGGGCTAGGATAATGCTAGGCAGCCCAAGCCTAGGCAGGGGAAGTCGAGAGGCACGGGTCGGGTTCAAACCGCGCGGACCTTGCAGTCAGTAAATTCGCGCTCTTACCACTTGGGCCATCTCGTCCCTGATAATACTGCTGGTAAGGATAAACTGACTGCACAACACGTCCCGGCTTTTTATCAGGTAACTAACTTCAGACGAAATCTGCCACAAAATTTGATCCTCATGTAATCTTACATTGATGTTTGTTGTCAGGTGATATTTGTTTTTTACAGTTTCATTCAATGACGCCTAAAAGCAGCCTTTGAACAAACCGTATACTTTGTCACTTTCCAGATAAATATCATATTTCTAACGAAAGTTATGTACGTATTTGTCAACCGGCTTCGTTCCAAGTGCACGTCAGAACTCTTAAAACTAAGGCGAGTCCCATGTAATTATGCGTTAATCCTTTCACACTCGTATATCAATTTTTGCTTTTCTACCTCTGATGGTCGACAGGTATGGTTTTTATGAAGACATGAATATTTAAACCAGATTTTGTCATAACGTTGGTTGTCACATAGTCACATAAATGAAGACGATCAGCTGTTTAGTACAGTACACAGCTGATCTGTGTTTAGGTTGTTTTTCCATCAAAACCACGATTGGAAAGTAAATGAGTCACTTTTCTTCAGTTCACAATTGACACCAATTCTGGAAAATCTGAAAAACTTGCCGATTACAGATTGCCGTTACCCGAATGAGTGCGAGTGAGTACAAAATCAATGCAGCACACGTCTGTTATAAATTTCGTTGCTCTCCGGTTTAAAGGTAGGTTTGTGACTAGCGCTCATCAGATTATGTAAATCCACCTATAATCTGGTGTGACCAGAGGTTTTCCGTCCCATAGGAACAAGACAAGAGTTCATTCCAAGATCAATGGTGTGTTTATTATCAAAAGAGAGCACAAACTTTGAGCAGCTAATCATACTCCTATACACATACATATCCGGGTACCCCTTGTAATACCAGCGGGAACGGACATTACCAGTAGGCTTTGCACTGTCAAAATGCCGGCCAACATTTCGACAACAGCTTTTGGTCTCCGTACGACCAATTGTTTGGTCATCAGTTCACATGTACTTCGTAGATTTTCCCCACCTGTTGATTATGAGTTAACGCAAAGAATGCAGTCATTGTAGAGGTCATTGTACAGCCGGCACGTGTGCCAGCGGAGTACGCGCCCGATGTCATAAGCTGCAAACGTTTTCGCACTGATGGATCTAAGATTGGTATTTGGGAGAAAATCCGAAATAATTTTTTTGCCCAGAAAAACAAGTACACAGTCTATCGAGATGTGGTAGGTAGATAAGGTTGGTTTGACTATCCATGACGGGTTTTAATCTACCGTCCACTCCAGGAAATGTCTACGGCAAACTGTAAGCTGATGTGCAAGTGCCGTTGATATGTGGCTGTAAACATACATAAGGCAGCTCAAACATACACATTGATCGATTGTTTTTACGCAGCTCCTTTGCACATTGTTATCGTGCCACCTCAAACAGCAAAAGTTACATGAACGTAAATGAGTAAACTACAATACAATATAATACAATACAATACAATACAATACAGTACAATGCAGTTCAGTAAAATACAACACAATATAATACAATAATACAATGCACAGCAAAATCTCAACTTCTAAATCAAAAGCGACCAAATGAAGTGAGTTTCGGTGCATGAAAGTCTTGACTGGTGCAATCTCATCCGACCGTTCCATACTGTCAACCCTACTCATGCTGTTGTATTATTTGTTTCAGCTATTTTCCACACCAACCAACATGGTGTGGAAGACCTCTGGTAGTTACTACTATGACTAAATATCATGCGAGAGCGAAAGATAGTGATACACAACAGTTCTGATTGGTTGAACAAATCAAGTAGGACAAAACGTTGGCAGTTGCAAAGTTTTTGGCGGATCACTGATAAATTTGTGGAAGACAACGTGCCAGCTAATAATATTTGGTCAGAGTCTAACAGTTAGAACTGGAGCATATAATAAACGTTTTATGTCACGTTTGACAGTATGGGGCTGCCTGGAGTTACTAGGTAGCAGAAGCCCTTAAGTGGAGCGGTCAGAAAACGTTGACGATCAGCTGCGTGTTAGGAATATGCCGCCAACCTTCATGTTCTTGCCTATGACGAACGGTCTGTGTGCATGTTTTGCGGACAGGGTAGATCTATGTGGAACACTCATCCTGTCTGAGAATACATATAGTCTCCGTGCGGTGAAGTGCATTTACTTGTAATGACTCTAGCTGTTCGGACTAACATCAGAGATGTCCGAATGTGATACAGTGAACAGCAGAAAAAATCGCTAAGCCACAATGGTTGTTACGCCAGCTGTCCAAACTTCGCTAATGTTCGCTGCCTAGTTGAAAGTGTCACACCTGGTTAGTGAGTAATCGAATGGGTGTGAAAATCAAAGGCTGCTGTTGGCGTGTTTAAAACTCCGGTGAGGGAGTATCGGTCAAATACGATCATTCGTTTGACCGGTTCAAAGTTTTCAGGGTTTCTTATGTGATACAGTGAACAGCAGAAAAAATCGCTAAGCCACAATGGTTGTTACGCCAGCTGTCCAAACTTCGCTAATGTTCGCTGCCTAGTTGAAAGTGTCACACCTGGTTAGTGAGTAATCGAATGGGTGTGAAAATCAAAGGCTGCTGTTGGCGTGTTTAAAACTCTGGTGAGGGAGTAGCGGTCAAATATGATCATTCGTTTGACCGTTTCAAAGTTTTCAGGGCTTCTTATATATATATATATATATATATATATGCGAATAAATCCACAAACCGTCAGTGGCACTATCCAACAGATGGGAAAACAAATGCAGTTAAACCGAGTTTTACCGCACTATGAAATATCCAGAGTTCTAAATTTACCAGATGTGCTACACATAATGTGCATAATGTGAGTCCTTGAATGTTTTTCCTTGGCTTGGGTCCGTGACCCGTGGCAAATCGCTACTAGTTCAACTGCCTCGAACACCGGTTCAGCCGTGAATTCATTTTGCGTGCCTCAAGTTTACTTGTGCACAAAATGAACATGTTTGTTTTGAAAATGACCGGGATGACGACAAAGTAATTTTTTGATCCTGCACTGTCTGACACTAGGATGAACACTTTCTTGTGGATTGGTTCAGTGGACCCCTTCAGCATATGTGTTTTGTCTTGCTGTGATCTAGCTGACTGCCTAGTCCAAGTAGGAAATGAAGCAGTAAAATCATAAAACACTGTGTCACCCAAAAACTGAAGCTACCGGTGCTGTCTTATTTATGGTTTTCTCACCTACCCACCTGATTTTACAGGCTAGCAAAAACCGTTCGAAGGTGACATCGTTTAAAACCCGTTGTTTGTACACTTGGTGGACAAAATTCCCTTACTCTGACTGGGTTCCCTGCGTTTCTGAACACCAACATTTTTTCTTTGGCCACTGAATCACTCGTGCCTTCGCCTTATGGTTGCAATGCTGTTATTGTAGAATTTTATTTGGCTTTACATAGATCCATAGTAATTTACAGAGAGACACTCGGGCAAAAAGAATCGTTCAGCTGTAACATTCATTCAGTGCCTAACTACAATGCTACGCGAAGGAGGAACAAGGTTCGATACACTGCCAGGTTGTCCATGTCTTGGTAGGACCTGTGTATATACCAAGGTTGAGTTCGAACCCCAACCTTCTAGTTAGTGTGTTCGCATCCTAACAACTGAGGTATACTGAAGAACCCAGAGAATGACTTCAAAAGTTTAACCGCCCTTTTTTCTTCCTCGCATTTCTGTCATTTAACTGAAACTGCATTAAAAAGTAACAACTAGTGGGAAGCAATACATCCAAATGATACGTTTTTGTGGTAATCTACCCAGTTTTTGTCATCTACGACAGTAGTTTAGTACGCAATAATTTGTTGTTAAGACTGAGCATGGGTTCCATAGCTCATTGTCGTCCATAGTGACATTTCACTTACTTCAACTCGTGATAGCTGTGTGTTGTAATCTCAGTTTTGTGTAGGTACTGTACTCACTCGGTTGTGTATGATGTAAATCGGTAGCTGAGTTGTATATCCGATAACAAGAGAGCACTAAGCTTGTTCTTTCTCACGCATAGCTGAGAGTTTGCAAACATTGGTCGCCAGTCAAGATGAGGTCGGAAATGCGCCTGGTCCTGTGACGCCCCGTCAGTCGTCGACGAAGCGTTTTAAATCTTTGTTGGACACAAGAAGTAGCTGAAAATCCGGTACTATTTGATATTTTTATTCCTGAGGTAAATCTGGTAAAGGACAGTGCACCATTCACTTCTTTGTGAGGCTGTTCTTCTAACAGGCTTAGCCAAAGGTGTAAACGATAAGTTCTAAAAACGGTACAATGGTTGCTTCCATGGTTGTTTGTATGGCATTAAAATGCAATCCGTTTGGCTGCGAGTAGCAATAATTCGTTTTCTTAATTAAACTGCCTCATCACTGCTTACTGGCAGACGAAGAAAATTTTGTCAAGCAAAACACTAAAAACTATTCGACTTCTACATCCATCTACCCACCAATTTGATTTTGACAGAAGGTTCACCTAGAACCCAGCTGAATCTATCGTTTATGATGTTCTTAGACAACTAAAATAAGCTGCACCGGGTAACCTTATGTTTTAATCAGTACGACATTCACAATAACATATCAAACTCATATACTGATGGGTGGAAGCGAGCAAAAATCAAAAGGCAGAAACTGGTAAAGCAGATTCATCAATGCAGGATAAACCATTTTAATTCCATCTAACTTTTAGATTCTTTCTATTTTTCTGTTTTAGGAAAGCCACTAAAGCGATTGCACTCCTAATGCCTCTGCTGGGTATTACAAACTTTGTGGCCATTTATCAGGAGCCAGTGAGTAAAGTGGGATTCAACATTGCGAACGGAATACGACGGATCGTACTCTCATGGCAAGGGTTTATTGTGTCGATCCTTTATTGCTTCCTCAACAGCACGGTAAATGCGTATCCGCAGATAGCGGACTTTCGTGCGTATTTTGATTACTATTTACCACTTGTTAATTGAAAGTTACCGAATGCCCCCTCACTACCGACAATGTGTAAGTAACTCAGGGAAAGAATAATTCCAGCAGACGAGCGAAACTTCCATCTGAGGAGTCGTCGTTCGGCCAGCCAGTCAACACGTGTGGTCAAATGACTGACGGATCAGTGAAGGCGAAAGAACTTGATGTCTTTGTCTTAGTGCGGGTGAATCACAATGCTGATCAGCCGCTCGTGTCCAAACTACTAACCTAGAGTTAGAGATTTCGAAACTCACTGGATTTTCTGGACATACCACCACTGATGAAACAGTAGGATGAGATAGCTGTACAGCGTAGGCTGGCTTCACCAATAGTTATTCTATATAGAGTTCCATAACGTCCCAATGAATAGGCGTTCTTAGGCTTGTTGAACATCACATGCATAAAGAAATACAAGTCACCCAGGTTCGTTATCATAAAACTAATAAGCTTTGACCAGCCACGAGATGGATGTTAAACTTCCTTCCGGTTTAAGCAGGGACGTCGTAATCAACAGCCAGAGATTCAACATCATGTCGATCCGCATGCTAAGGCAAGTTATACTGAACTACTTTATTCTTTTCGGAAAAAATGCCATGGTTTTCTGAAAACATGCAGTAAAGGCGATGGCGTAGTCAGTCACTGATCCGATCAGCTCTACTGGGTTTTGGGGTTTACAGTACGCGGCTACACACACATTCAGCTGCCTAATATTTCGTCATACGAAAGTGGCTTGGCAACCTCCAAGCCGATTTCAAAGATTGCGCAAAGTGCTGGTGTACAGTACTTCTACTTCAAAGATCGTCCAGGATTAACAGATTAGACTGGCCGAACACAGAGAGTCGATAAAAAAGGTTTGGTCTTCGTCAATAAAGAATGCTCATAATGTATTCTTAACAGTGTCTCCCTGACCGTCGTTGTGCCTATAGTTTTGGGATGTTTACAAAAGGCGTTCAGTTTTGACACCCATTTGTTACGTAGCTGCCATGCCACCCAAAGGATGCTCGAGAGCTTAGGTACTTGCGGGTTGCCCAAACCTAGACAAGAGCTTTAACCAACAAGCCAACTAGATATCGATGCTCATTAGCTCCGGTTGTATTGCTAGACTAACGAGGGATTTGATTACTTCCCCTTTCGGGCTTGTTGAAAAAGCTGGAAGATCCTTAACGCCAGACCAGAATGGCCTTCCTTAGACATCATGTCACAAATTATAAAAGAAAACCTTGAAAAATGATAGAACGATCATTACCTTTTAGTCCACAAGCGAAGGAAACGGGTAATAGTACTTTCATTATAAAGGCAGATAGACGAAGCCACAGTAGTTGTGGATAAGCGACTATTTTCTAAAGGTCAAGCCACACTTCGCCGCGGATCTCACCGACAAAGTGACAGTTGTACCAATAATTCAGTAAGGAATGAGAGTAAGGATGATGTGTGTAGATATACGAAATCCATAGTAAACCATTTGGGGTAAGGCAACTGGTATCAGCTGTACCCAAAATGTACGACGATGCAACGAAGACTTTCCGGACCACCTGAAATTCACAAGGCCGATAACATTGGTGGTAGACTGCAGACGCCCGCCAATACGTGAAACGGCCGGATTCCTAGCTGACACCCAAGGGGAAATCAAACGCCTACGTTAGAAGTTCGTACGACCTTATCAATAAAGTCAAAGTATCTCCTTTGGAGATAGGCGGGGTCCGCACGATTTTTGATGTCATCTCAATGTACGCATACTTCCCCAGGCGGATACTTTGAACGTCACTAAGTAGTCAGTACTGAGAGGCCTGACAGTTGAAGAACAGACACAACTCTCAGTATATGAAATTGTTGAGGGCATAGGAGCGTGTCCGAACCTTGACCAGTTTGCTTTCGACCCATATGTTTACTTGCAAGAACAGGAATTTGTAGTGGAATGTCCAATCTCTCTAGCTCTGGCTAACATTTGTAAGGAGGATTTCGAGAAAATGATATTGGCCTGAAATCACTGTCCGCGAGAATTTTTGGTGTTATTTTTAAGACGGCTTTTTTGTACTCAAACATGTTGAGGTCAATAACTTCCATGCACATCTCAATCGAACTCTCACATCAAATTTGGCACAGAGGTAGAATCTAATTAGGGTATACTACGCTTAGTATTAAATTAAAAACTCTTACTTGCCAGAAACCAGCGAAGATGGGGGGCCCTTTTGAACGAATTATCAGGACACCCAAAGTCAATGTACGTCAGAATGGTCTCATCATTATCTGATCGAGCCAGAGCGCTGTGCACAGAAGAGGTAGACGAAAAAGCAGCTCAGCTGGAAGCTACCAACAGACCTCAAGAAATCGGATATCAAGTTAGTTTAATTGGGCTGCCATTAGAGAGGATGCCGGCTTTGGTATCAGAGCCTGGAAACGAAAGGACTGCTTCACCAGCCATTCCGTACAAAGCAGGAACATCTGAGTTTCTTGAACCAGTACCGAACAGGGCCACATTCGAGTAGCTTTACGGAATGGAAAAACGTGGCGCTCAGTTTTGATGCATTTGAAGGATCCCTCTTGGTTGAAAGGACTAGACGTCATGTGTATAAAATTAAATGCAACAACTGCAACAGGGTTTACATTACATTACATTTACAGCCAGGGAACTGTACACTGAAATTAGTGAACAAGAGAGAAGGGTGAACAAACCGCTAAGGAATGAGGACCAGTATCAAGCACTGGTCCACGACTCGGCTAGGGTTGTACATGCATTGGACACAAGACGTGTGATTGCCGCTAAATACGGAATTACTAACAAAAGAGGGTACAAAGCCCAGCATGACCAAAATTCACAGGATCCCTCACCTTTACGCAACTGTCATGGCACTAGCCCATCCACACGCAAGTGTGAATGACATTCAAGGGGATTTTCTTTCAAAGCGAACCGGAAGAACCGAATCATAAGTTGGAGCCAAATCCATGTAGGTTCCCAATCGGTGCCGGTCCCTTAGCCAGCATCTAACACCAATTTACCTTGGTTAAATTGGTAAGTTCTCCTTCCGCCTTAAATCTCAACCAACACTGTAACCTATTCACTTGGTCAGACGAAGCTTTTTTTCAGAAGCGAAACGGTGTCCATAAATTATTCTGCTGATTGCATCCTAAACTTTTACAACTATGTACACAGAACATTTGAAGTAAAGGCGTTGGCTACCCTAACATTGAAAATTGCAACCTCAGCCAATCAGTGTCTGTCCTAACATCGTTTCTACTCACTTTACATAAATCGCTCGTTTTTTCTAAGAGAGTAGAAGAAATGTAGACATCGACTGTAGTACATAGTCTATTCTTCTTCTGAGATTTCCTAATGTGGCAGAACATCAGGGATTGGCAAAATAACTATCAGCACCTCCAAGGAGCTGGGCAGATAATGGGTTTTTGCCAGCTGAGGCAGGGTGCCATATAAGTACAAAGCTCAGGTATTCAGCCAAATGGTGCTACTCAAGCGCACGCGTTACAGGCAATGGGCGGAAAAACCGCTTATTCAGCTGAAGCAAATTTATAGGGTTCCCTATAGCACACATAGGCATAGGGCTTATGATCTGAGGTAAACACGTCCCGCTGAAAGTGCACTTTGCAGATGCTGGATAACAAGTACGTTTTTTACCAAGTGGAAGGCCATATATAGTCCCTCAACCTAGAAAACGGCTGCTTCCTGAACGCACGTAACCCAGGCACCATGTGATCAAATTGTCTTTTCATAGAGATGTTTAACCCCATGGCCATCATCCACTCACATAGTTAGTTGACTGTAAGAGCGATAGCTAAGTCCGTCTCCAAAGAACAACACCCTGGATGGTTTCGCCCTCCAAAAAGGGCTGGATTTTCGTGTAGGTGCTTTATTCTGTGGATCTGTGGTGGTGGGATGACTCACCTGATTTCGCTCTATGGTCCTCATGTACGGATTGGTTTGCTATGTCCAAACCAAGCCATATTTCTTCTTTGTAGTGCCAGTTCCCTGCCCTTTTGTTTGGACTGAATATAGATAAATGTGATCTAATTGACTCAATGTTACTGACATTCCGTGTTTGTTGGTGGTTGATCAGATGGCAGTTGATCTGTTCGCCGATCAACTGTTATCTGATCAACCACTTGTAAACATACCCGAGCTACCCATATTTCGACAAATTGACATTCCGTATTTGTGAATTGATAGTACGGCAACATATTCTTCGGGATGTTGTTTGGTGCATTTGAGACACTATGTGCTTTGAACACTATACTAAAATTACTCCCTCTAGGAGAATATTATTTTCCTGGAACTGGAATTTGTTTTGTTCTCATCCATACTGTAGATCAGAAGAGGCCTCAGGAGATCACTGGTGGCATTCAGACGGACACATCTATCCCAACACAAGTCTATATATTTGACAGTAACCCCGATAAACGCCCCTATTCGCCGATGATCAACGAGGTCCACATTCGCTGTTAACAGACGCACAGATATACGTATTTTAAGAGTATCCGCTGTATCAATACATAAATAATTGCACATGCTAAAGCGCTCATTTTACGAATCGAATTTTGTCTTCTTGGATGAATGGCGAAATTGTTATCCCGGATTGGATGTTAAATCAGAAACTCGGAAACACTGGCCAATCTATTTCGGCCCAAACTAATCTGGGTCTTTCGTGCTAAACCGCACGATGTCAGTACAAATTAAATAAATAAATCAAAGACGGAAAACTGTCAGGAACCTCCGGCACAACAATAACAAGACCTCCCAAATTTGCCATAATGTGGTGTAAGAAGACGTGCGACCAAGCTTTTCACATTTTTTTCCCAATTAGACAGTGAAGTCAAAACCAACTAATAGAGTTCCAACAAGTTTGCACAGTCTTTATCGCACACATGATGCTTTTCGGTATTCTACGACAGCTGCTGCTTTCAGCGTGGCAGAATAAGGTGTTTCGGTTGCCTTTGGTGACCATTTGAAGGATTTCCACAAATAGTTGGGTCTGAGTCCAACGCAGTGTTATTTGCGTACCCTATCGTTCTGGTTGGTGTTCTCCTGAGATCAGTTGGCAGTCAGATACAATCGGCATGTGTGGTTGTTAGACATCTGTGTGTGCATGCCTGAATGCGTGTGTACTTTGACTTCGTCCGTTGTGTTGGCTCCGATGCCTCATCGTTGAGATTCGTGTTTGACCAACATATTTGAAGCTTTGGGTTTGTAAAGAATTCGGCGAATGCCAAGACTGTTAATACCGCGTTGTGGTGCTTACCTAATGAAACCGGTTTGTCTTAAACTCGATTCAGTTCAACTGATGCGGGAACCACACTCTCATATGGAAATTCAGCGCTTTGTGTTGTTCACCAGATTTTACGACGAAGGATACTACAAACGTTCACACTGATAGATGAAACTGGAAGATAAATTTGTTGGTTTCCATAAAATCCACACCGCATTGATTGGTGACGCATTTCCCATAAAATGCGGGCACGAAAATGAGTTCTGAGACGGGAAAATATTTGCGGTAAATATCACAGTACATTGGTCATAACTTGGTCTTGAATCATCATTTGGAAACACCAAGGTGAAATAAAATACCCAGGATCGTTTTGACAGTATACATCCCGGGGCCAGTAACTCTAAATAGTAACTTTCTGGCGGGAATCTCTCTAACAAAGACTGATAAGCACTGCAGTCATTCAGTTCATCTATTTACCAGTAATTCAACAAAATGTATCAGGTATTTCCAACTCTTAGAAAATTATTTTATTCCGAACCACCTTGCAATGTGTGAAAAATATTTTGCCGCAAGTGAGGTTAGTTAAGCCCTTCTCATATCCGTGAGCGGATTGGTCTGAATTCCAATTCGTATGACATTCTAGAGGACATTGGTGGTGAGTAAATTCTGCAGCAATTCGCTTTCGGAATCATAGACTATATGATAGACATAAGAGGATATGGTTTCAACTGTGAAACAAAACGAAAAAAGATGATCATCAGATGATTGGTACTAAATTACCAGAATGCCTACCAGCATTACGAGTGAGGCTACATCTTGTCTGATTACGAGTTCATCAGTGTCGATCAGTCGCTCACAGCCGAAGAGTTAGGTGTTCAAACTACTAGCCAGCAGGTCGCTAGTTCGAAATATCTTGGAGTTTTGAGAGATACGTGATGATGATAATTCCCTATAATGATAAATCGGCTGAACACTGTTTCTTGGTCCTTCAGTATAGATTGACTGCCTTTAGAGAAGGAAATCTCAACTTAAAAGTTCCCAATCTACCCATATTATCGATAGACTACAAAAGCTTTCACGAACTTCAGTCTGCTCCACAGTGGGAGCCTTCAACGCCTTCTGGGCAGATGGGTAACAGAGATAGATACAATAAAATCAGAAAACAACCTGCATCAACCTTGTAAAGAAACTTCTTCGGAAAAGTTTCATTGGCGAAACCGCAATAAAACGAAAAGCAATTTGGGCAATGTAAGTTTTACTTTCGTTCTTGCTGAAGTACGTCAGGACAGACTTCATCAACAAATTCAAGTTGCAGTTTTAGATAGGGATACGAAGAGGAGTTAAGAGCAACACTATCTAACTGTTTCGATTGAAGCCACGAAAAACGGACTGCGCAAAATAAAACTAACTTCTTGAGCAAAAAGTTGAGCGAAAAATCCGGTAGCTGGAGGCTCAAAGATGTGAACTGTTAACAAAAACAGGTGGTCCTGAATACTGGTTCATTCCAAGAACAACGACAAATATGACAAAATTAAAGAATATAAGGGAAGTGTGTCAACGGGTTGTTTCAAAATGGGTGGTAAAAACAGAAGATAGCGTTTATGATCTGGCATTGGTATATATGTGTTTTGCGAACGAGCATTCGGAAGAAGGGGAAATACGAAAATGGTAGATGCAAGGTGCTGCTAAGACACCTGGACACTTAACCGACTATGCCATCTGATAGGACTTCAGCGACCATGGCTTTACCGTGGTCTGCTCTGGTACGATGAAACAATAATAATAACACTAATATCAGCGTCAAAACAATGAATTGAAGTGTACAATAGAGGCAGCGGACGATTGGGTGAGTCAACTTTAAAAGGGAACCTGATTTCGTTAGTCATCGTGGAAAGCGAAGCAGTCAGTGTTTGTCGGAAGGAGGTCACTAATAGTATGATGTGAACGCACAATCGGCAGATCTCCCAAACACTAACAAACAGGCGAACATTTTCAGGCAACCGCAGCATTATTTGAATGAGAAATCCTCACAGGTGATCAGTCGATGAACACAAAAGAACTGTTACTAGATCGTCGTCTGATATGATGGGCAAACCTCTAACAGAAGTTCCCCTATTCAAACTTTATAATTCTGGTGGATCCAATATAAGTCGAGGAAATACTACTAGCACTCTCGCCTCAGACGTCAGTGTATTGGGTCCACATCCCTGTTATAACTGCGTACAGCTCCCCTCTTTGGTCTGGACTAACCAGAATAATTGCACCAGTACATGAGAAGAGAGCGCGAATGATACAAATCTCGCAACCACCTACAACTGGGTGAAAATTGTCCAGCAGTCTTCAGGCGTCCAGAGCAAACACTGCACTGTGATGTCCTCACGGTTGGGTTAATCGATCGACACAACCGGGACAGTTACCAAGTCATTGTTTGAGTCGTTTGGCTTGAAAACCAATGCCTGTTTAGAAGTGAAAATCCAGGTGCGTCCAGAGTGCGCTGGTGGAGTAAGGATGACGCGCTCACATCGCATGTCAGATATTCGGCGCTCGTACCCCGGCGCGGCCAAGAACATTCCCTTCTGATGAGCTACAGTAGTAGCAGAACCCGAATCCATGGTTCCCTCAACAACCTTTACTACTAGCGTCACCCAGCCATTCAAATTTCTGTAAGGTGATCGTCTGCTAACCTGGTTGCTAAATGACCACGTAATGAGAGGTACGTTCACAGCCGCCCTAATATCGCACTCAATGAGACGCTACCAGAAGTTCTATCGTCATGAGCGCAATTAACGCTGTTCGCATAGTAGTGATAGGCAAGAGGACGAAATACAATGTGGGGATCCATTTGATCAGACTTGCGATATGGTTCTAACACCAAGGACCAGATTAGGCCAAATCAAACCCCATCTGACTACTTACTGCTTTAGGTACAACCGTGATAAGGTGATGAAAGTTGCTTGGGCAACCTGGCAGCATCTTACCCCTCGTTCTTCCTTCGGGTGGCATGGCAACCAAGCACTGGATATGTGTTCCAGTGGAACAGTTTTGTTTCTCATGCAAAGAAGTTATGAATAGTGAGCGAAATACGAGGACTGAAAGAAAAGAGAAAAGCAGAAGATCAGACGCAGGCATTTGCGGAACAACTAATTGTCTAAAATGCTTGAGGATGACGGATTGAATTTAGTCTTATTTCATCGCTTCAAACCTGATGGTACCGCATTTCTATGGTTTTATGACATGGCTAAAGTACATGAGAAAGATGTCCCACCGAAACCCGTTTTGGTTAATTATAATCGCGCATGTCACAAAATTTTTCACTTGTTAGTTAGGAACTCGTGGGCCAACATGTGTGCAAGTAGGGTCATAGTGCTAACTTTGAGTTTGTGAAGTTGGTAGAAGGCATTGATTTTAATTCCACGTTCATGTGTTTCTCCGACCTAACCTTTCTTTCTACAAGTGTCTCACGCATGGATAATGTAAATTCTGCATTATATAGGTTCATCTGATCACGTGCACTCATCCCAGCGTACCCTTGGGAGAATGTTTGCACGCTGTACTTTTAGGGTACAATTTCAACCTCGCATCGCATTTCACCGAAAAGTCGTTGGAGTTACCATTGGTTCCCTTCCTAACCCCTTTTCGAATGACATTTTCATGGGTTAAATTAAATTTGATAGACTGAGTGAGAAGGTTAGAAATGGCAACTTCTATCGATGGTACGTAAATAATACTTTCGCGGTTTATCAAACGATTCCGTAATCTAACCAAACTCAGCATTCTGCCCAATTTTCCAAAAAAAATTAACAATTCAGTCCCCCTCTTAAACAATAAATTGGCAGATTTCCACAATTCGAATTCGGAGTTACATTTGCAGAATGTGTACGTGGACGGAGTATTATACCAACTTTTATAGTTTTGTGCCAGTGAGGCAGAAATGAACCACGATTTACAATTTAACATTGTGATTGAGGCGAATCCCCTCTAAGGACCACGTGACCATGAATCAAGGAACAATAGTAACACATCCAGAGTTAGCAGTTATCCAAAAAGGTCTACAGCCAAAAATATGCCCGGACGTTACAATCGACCTTCTGCCATGGCCGGCAAGTTTATCCTATAGAGACGACATCTCATTCCCCACGACGCATACTTCCGCTTACACGTTTTCGTTCCCGGTTAACCATTCATCCATTTTTCGACATAAACGTCAAATATAATATACCAGACCTCACCAGAAACATGGCTGACTGTTGTTCGGAGAAGGATGTTGAGTGTGAACAGCTCTTACCGGAAGAGCACTGACCTCAATCCTCGATTGCTCCACACATTATTGACACCGGTCACGTGATCACTTCAAGCGAGTCATTTCACTTTAACTGCGTAATACCCTTAGACCGCCTGCATAGACTCAATTACCTCACTTGGCTACATCCGAAACAGAGGTAATGCATAGCGGTGGGTTGGTGTGGTTGTGCACAACCCACCGCTACGCACTACTACGCTCCCCAATAACGCACTGATGATGTCACCTCTATTAGTGATGAAACGTTTGCAAATTGCCCAGCTCAGCGAACAAATCAACGAACACCAGAGGTAATGCATTTATGAGATCCGGTATAATGTATTCAAAGGCGAATCATACAGACTGTGAGTCTGCTTTGATAATTTGACGCTTCTCGTTAGATTCAATGGCTGCATTTTACACTAGGGAAATATATGGGAATTTAAGTTCATCAATAACCTTTTGTCCATACCTTCCCCTTTTTCGATTTACCGCCCAGTACCAGCCATCTATATCAACATTTGACCCAATTTTTACCATCGGATGCGCATTGACCTGATAACGCGAAAACATTAATTTACGTCAGTGCGTTTCTGTTAAATCTATGGGAATATTCAGGAAATATAATTATTATCCCAAAAGGTAACTGAACACTCGACAAAAGTATAACCTCTAATTCATGAATTGAATTACAGAATTTTAATGTCCCCACCTCCTCTCCCTGGGGTCAACCTAAAAGGACCTGACGGTGCAGTGCCTACGGCCCACCTCACAATTGACGACTAATTGATTTTGTTTACGGCACTAGTTTCTCATATTCGAAGTTGGTTACTGAGTATGGACATACTTAGAATTTATTACCAGGTGTAACGGTGTAACGCGCACTTTGGATGACGTACCGAATCGTTCGATCCATATGTCTTCACCAGAGCATATGATCAACATCTACTCATAAGATTGCCTAGGGTTTTCCTAATGTATCTTACGTTTCCAGTAACGTAACGGATTTTCTTCCCGTGACAAGTATTGACCATCAACAGGTCTTTTATTTTGAAAGCTTTGTGGACCGACTGTTTCGGCGGTCACATTTCCCTGTCTTATAAGTGTCTGCGCAACCCGGGAATCTTCCTCTGCGTATTTGATTATTTGAAGCTATGTCCAGTAGTGCCCATAATTTCCGTTGTTCTCGATGGTGCTCTTTCAAGATCGCTAACGAACATTTGGTGTTTCAGTGCGACTAAAGTGGCCGCCATCTCTCATATTTGAACTCCGAAATTATATCAGAGGTAAAATTGCTTCGCAGATGACCAAAAAATGAAAACTTGTCTCGGCTTGAATATTTTCGTCAAGATAGTGAGGCAATTGATCAGAACCACAGTTAGAAAGTTCCGTTTACTGAACGACCCCTTGAAAACTATGTATTCTCGACTAGTGTACTTCTGGTGTATGCCACTTTAGTGACGACAGATTATTGGAACACTTTATATCGTGACACAGTAGATACAAGTCTTATCTAGCGGATCAACATGTAATCCAAAGCCCAACAATTACCTGCAAATTTGAACGCATTTCTTCGTTCAAATACTACCTGTATGACCACGAACAAATTACCGCAGCATCCGGGTTTGAAGTATCATCCCTCAAGAGAATATGGAACAGTATTTTGAAAGAATCGAGTGATCTCTAGGCTTGAACTAGATTTTTCTTTCAGTTATCAGCTTATGTTAACAACTAACTTTTCGCAACTGAGGGTGCCGCAAAGTGACGATTCCAATCATGACAACAAATAACTGGAAGACTTTGGGTGGCCTCGGCTGGTGGTCTACCATTTTATCGCTGAGGAAACTTAGAAAATGAGCTTTTTCCCGGTACATTGCGCTGAACTAGTCAGGAGTCGTGATAAGACGATCACTTGACTAGGGTTTGAGGAAGAGATATACTTGATTCTAAGTTTGTCCTCCAAATACCGTTGTTCTCCAGGTTATTTTGTTACACAGACCGGAAAGTCGTTCTTGAAAACAGAAATGTTAGTAATCGGCCATCATCGGTGATAGGTGTAGAGTGTAGGCTATACATCATCTTACGAAAATCCTTCAGGGTAAAAATTAGTTCAGCTCTATCTGACAGGAATTTCATACCAACTGATGTTAAAAAACGTGTAATATTGAAAATCTTGGACATTCAACTACCTGGCATCGTGCATATAAAAGATCTGCTCACAAGTCAGATCAATTTTGAAGTTCCAGATCGGACTAGCCTAGGGGTGCACCAATCAAGACAGGAATTTACTACTTCTTACGCTGACATGCACACAAAGTAAACTTAAACCACTCTGGGCTCCGGGATTTTAGAATGACCCTGATCCTCTTGGTTAATACCCCAGCGGTTACAGTCAACCAATAGGTGGCCAGAGTGTGCGGTATTTTTCGACCTGATCTTGGACCTCTTCCCTTGGTGAAGGGAATCATTGCTGCGCCCGTAAATATAGAGATGATAGTCAATTAAGGAAAATGGCTTGCTGCCCTCACGTTTCATTTGTAGCAGGCAGTGATATTTTTCCTCCCGACAGCCCATAATTTGGTTACCCATATCAAGGGAACCCAACAATCTCTTACATTCTGCCCAACATTGGCCCTCCTGACAAGATGAAACATAAACGAATAAATCCTCTATTTGGGCTAACTATCGTGATTGCCATAGCGCACAAGTTTGCCCACTGCAACAAGGTAACAGCTTTGCGAGTACGACAGTGAGCTTTCATTAACATGTTCATCAGAGTAATTGAGTGCGAAGACACAGAAAGTGTGATTAAGGATGCAGACGTAGTTAAGCGCTGCTCTGATCAACTAATAACACAAAATATGCGAAAAAGTTAGTCACTGTGTGCGGAGGACTTCACATGATATCACTTTGCCGTATGGCTGGCTTTGTCGCTTGTTAATCAGGAGAATACTGGCGTGTTCCCGGAACTTGGCAATTAGTTCGCATACTTTTCTGCACCAATCGACGAGATATCATCAGTGAGCGTTTGAGTGGGTGGGTGGGTGTGCATTTATCCAAACAAACGGACATGGTTGTACGTCAATCAAGCACCACTGTTGCTTTCACTCACGATGAATATGATGCTTCGGGATGTGGTTCAAATGTTTTCAATTATCCAGCAATGCAACAAAAACAATTTGCTAACTTCCTGGATCATCACTGATTAGTAAATGTTGATTCCGCCTGCGAATCAACGGTGACCAGCGGTAACTTTCCTTGTTTTTTGACTACTCATGAGTAACGTGACTCGCATCTGTTTATTATGACGCCGTTTCGTTTCTTTGCTCGTTTTCTCCCTGTTTCGTCCCGGCTTAGGGTCTGTTTATGCCTCAGTAACTGATGTCAATACTTAATTTACCCGTCCGTCATTGCTTGCAAGTTCGTCTGGATTGCACCTATTCACGAGCGTCCACTCCGACCGAAAAGCGCGCCCACCGGGTATCGAACCCAGAGTCTGCAGACAGCAGGCGAACACGTTACCGACTACACCAACCGGACGTCCAACACAGCTGTTTATTTTGTATTATCCATG